>NW_023397542.1:57165-105170 GCF_004126475.2 Phyllostomus discolor
CGCCGCGCCCGCCGACGCGTGCTGGAGAGCCATCGCCACAAAGAGGACGGGCGGGCGCCTGCTCCCCATGACTTCCTGAGGTCCCGACTGCCCCGCTGAGTCCGCTGCCCGGGCCGAGCCCCCGCGCCCCCGCGCCCCTGAGCGTCCCTGCGCGCCCCAACCCGCGCCCGCCAGCATGGATGTCCACACCCGCTGGAAAGCGCGCAGCCCGCTCCGTCAGGGTGCCCAGCTGCTGTCCCCGCCGGCGTGGCTGCTGTGGCTGCTGCTGTTGTGGGCGTCGCCTCGGAGCAGCGCAGGTAAGGGCGGTAGGACCCGGGGTGCGGGGGCGCCAGCGCGACCACAGGATGCGGCGCGGGCTGGGTGGGCTGGGTGCGGCTGTCACTGGGCGCTGGCCGTTCTCCTCTCCCGCGCTTGCCCGGCGTGCACCCCTTGGCTGTGGAATGTTCGGGCCGGCATTCCGAATGCCATCAGCCCGGCGGGCGGGGGGCCCGGAGAGGGAGACGCGCCAGCACACTGCCGGGTGCGCCAAGCGCGCAGGCCGGGTGGGGCTGGCACGCGAACTGGCGGCTGCGCGTGGGATCAGCCGGAGGGTTGTCCGCGAGGCCGGCAAACTTTTGTCCCGAAACTTTGCATTCTCTGCCCCACATCCCAGCTCTGGCCGGCTCAGCCCTGCAGAGCTCCCTCTCCTGAAAACCGGGGAGGGTCGCCCCCTAGAGTCACAGCCTGTCCGTTCTTGGGGGGGGGACCGCTGTGGGGAACCCCAGAAGCTTGAGCCCCCAGCCCTGCCCTTGACCCCCGAGGGCAATCTCCTTCTGCCTCTAGACCCAGCCGGCTCTTTGCTCCCCCAGGGAGCTGGGCCTCTCCGGGTTCTGGTCACCTAGGAGCTCAGGGGTCCTGGGAACCCTGGGAGAGGGTCCACCAGCTCACCTCCTCGTCCCACCCCAAACCCCTGACTCGCTGGGAGGCAGTGGTCCCTGGGTTTGCCCCCTGGAGGCGGGTTGGTGGCGCAAAGCCAGGAGATGGTCTAGGAGTCGGGCCGTGAGCAGCTCAGATGAGGGACAGGCGCGGGCGCTCCCTGCCGCAGGTCTGCCCTTAGAAGGAGTCTTCTCCCCCGGGGGCCGCTGCCACCCAAGGGCCTGCTGCAAGCGAGGCAGCCAGGACCCAGCTCCCTGGTGGGACCGTGTCTTCCCAAGCATCGCCTTCGGCGGCGACCTGGGTCTCCTCCGCACCCCTCACACATTGGCGCCCAAGGCTCCGGAAAGTCCCCCTAAGGGGGGAGGCGAAGCTGAGGGCTGCTGGGAGAGGTGCAGGCAGGGGCATGGGGCCGTGGGAGAAGGGGTCACCGGACCGGCCTGCCCTTCTCCCCCGCTTGTAGTGTGGAGACGTGTGGGAGAATGAGTTTTCATGTTTCTCCAGCCAGTGAGCTCCGCTTCCCCTTTTCCCTGGCACAGGGAGTGCACGCCGGGCCACGGAGGGCCCGCGGGGTCAGGGCACGCAGCCCGCCAGCGCTGGGACCTGGGGTCTTTCCCCCGGGCCGCCACCATTGTGCCCGTGGGCCTGGACTGGCTGGCTCTGCGTTTCACAAGAAGGTGGTGTGCCGCAGGGCAGGGGAGGTGGTCGGGGACCCCACGGTCGCCCAGGGACTCGGCCGTGTCCCAGCTCCCCTGATGGGTTTTCTCCCAGAGACTCAGGAGGAAACCCTTTTGGGGGAGTCACCACCCCCAAAAGCTGGGGTTGGGCACGGCCCGGGTTTGGGGATGGCTGTTGGCTCCACATCCCTGCCCACCCCTGCCCACCCGCCCTGCTTCCTTTCTGAGCCCCCTTCCCAATGGAGAGGCGGCCGTGGAGGCTGAAGCCCAGAGCCCGGCTGGACGTGTGGTCACAAGGACACTGGACGCCTGTGGAGAAGCCACTGTGCAGATGGCTCCCGCAGACCCCCCCCCGCCCCCCGCCGCCCAGGGTGGGACCGCTGGGGAGCCGTCGTCGTTAGTGCGTGGCCAGAGAGGGCGGCCGTCCCCTCGAGATGCGGGGGGGGGGGGCGGGAACGGGTCAGCAGCCAGCGCCTCTCCTCCCTCCGCCCCCCACCCCCCGTGCAGGGGGGTGCCAGATGCTCCCCGAGTTTCCCCGGAGCTCGGCTCCTGCGCTGCCTTCTTCTCGGCCAAGTGTGTGCAGGAAGGAACAGTAAGACCGCGTTTGGGGCCGGTTCACATTGTAACGGGCAAAACGCGAGTATGTGAAATGAAACATGACCCCAATATTTGGAAATTGAGGTCATCTCCTCCGCACGCCATTGGCCGGCCCCGGTCACGTGACTGCTTTTTTTGCAATAATTTGGGGGAAGAATCGTCCAAGTTTGGTGGGACTTGACTGAGACCAAATGGTTAAATGTTCTCTGACTCAGTCGAGTTGGCCGGACGGACACCCTTTCCATCCTCCCCTCCTCCTCCTCCCCGTGGAAGAACAGTGGGTGGGCGGAGCGAGGAAGCCCGGCCCCCTGTCCGAAGCCTGCTCCGCATCAGCCCCCGATTTCGGAGCCCGGGAGGGCTCAGGGCTGCGGTCCCTGCCCCGCTGCGCTGACCCCCGAGCAGTGGGCCCGGCGGGCGCTTCTCCCCCGGCCGAGGGGCGGCTTATCCTCTGATGTTCCTGCCTCGGGGCTGTTCTCGGGGTGCTGGCCAGAGCCTGCCCGCCACCCCACCCTGCAGATATTTCTGGATTCTCACCACGGCCATGCCCTCCGCAGAGCACAGCTGAGGCCGCCCCGCCCCTGCCTTCTGGCTGTCTGGCCCGGTCTCCCATTGTCCCTGCCTCCTCCCTGGGTCACAGGCCTTTTTGGGTGGAGTGGAGGCAAGTGGGGAGCAGCCACCCACTGCCACCACCCCACGTGTAAGAACAGCGGCAGAGCGGCCGGCCAGCCTGGAGCCCCGGGAGGGTCCGGGATGAGCCACCAGGCCCCGGGGGCTCTGTTGCGGAGCCCACCCTGGAGCCCTGGGTTGGCCAAGGGTACGGGGCACCAGGGTTCCTGCCCCCTGTGGGACGAACAGTCGTGAGGGTTCGTGGGCACTTGCCTGGCCGCGCCGGGGCCCGAACCCCCATCATCTCACTGGGTCCTCATGCAGCCCCCGGTCCAGGTGGAGCTGGCTGGTCCTCAGAGAGGCCCAGGAAGCAGGGCGCGGGGACCCCAGATCCCAGGTCTGTCTGACCTCCGTGCCTGGGCCCGAGGGAGCTTCTCCCTCCTTCCTGCCCTGCAAGGCCAGGCCTCAGTGTCTTGGACTTGTTGGGGTTCACCTTCTTATCTCACCCTTTAGTGCAGGCTCCCCCCTGAGCCTGGTGGGTGAGGTGTTCCGTTTGGCCACCCCACGGCTTGGGTTCCCTGCTCCCCTCCTCCTCCTCCTTTCCTCCCTTCCTTGCTCTCTTCCTTCCTTCCCTCCTTCTTTCCTTCCTCCCCTATTCCTTCCCTCCCTCCCTCCTTCCCTTCCCTCCTTCCTTCGTTCCCTTCTTCTTTCCTTCCTCCCTCCCTCCTTCTTTCCTCCCTCCCTCCTTCCCTTCCCTCCCTCCCCCTCCCCCTCTCCTCCCTCCCTCCCTCCTTTCTCACTGGGATGCCTTCCAGGGGCCCAGCCGCCTGCAGTCCCCATCCCTTGTCTCGGGCCGGGCCCTTCTCCCAGCTGCACGGCCTGCTGGCCCCTGAAGGCTTTTGCCTTTGTACCCCGGCCTGGAGGGTGTCGCCGAGACTGCGGTGAGGGCGGCAGGTCCCCGCGCCGGGAGCTCGCAGTCCGATGGGGGGCACACACGTGGGCACGGCTCATCTCCCTGTTCGTGTTCATGCCCAGGGCCGTTTAAAGCAGTCTGGGAGGGTTGGCTCCACTGGGGAGATCTGGGGGAGCTTCCTGTAGGAGGTGACGCTCCACTTGGCCTTGCCCTTCCTCGTCTTCCCCTTCCTTTTATCTCAGGAATGCCCACCCCCTCCTCTGGGTCATGCCTCCTGCCCTGGGGGACACCCCAGCCCTGCTGGAGGGCTCCCCTGGGCCAGGCCGCTTCCCGGGGCTGGAAAACCCCTCGTTAACTCGGCTGGCGGGGCGCCCCCCTGAGCCACACTCCCCCCGCTTGTCCTGGGAACGCTGTGCGGGCAGAAGTGGCGGTCGTGAGATGCAGGGAGCCTCTGAGGGGCACCGTGTGGGGTCTGGGGGGTCCTTAACCCTTTCTCTGCCCCTGCACGTGAGGCCGGGCCACTCTGCAGCCAGACAGGCAGACGCTGGCAGCTTTGGCTGGGCGTGTGAGGGCCCCTGTGCTGGGGACAGGCCGCTGGGTGTGGGAGGGGACAGTCCCCGGCAATCGGATGCCTAGCCCCGGGGCAGCGTGGCAGTTGCGAAGTCCTCCAAGTCGGTGCGAACCGCCTGTCTTTCTCTGAGAGAAGCTGCGGGTCGGTCGGCTGGCCTGGGGCCGGCCCCTGCCTCCCTTCCCCTCTGGAAGGGGGAGAGAACCACACTCATTCGCTCCGAGGGGAGCTGGTGGACACCGATGGCGCAGGGGACGCCTGGAGAGGGCTGTGCAGCACCTGCCGTGTCCTGAGTGCCGGACCGCCCTTTCGGGTGGCCTTTTTGCAAAAGGAGACGGCACCGGGTCGCTGGTTCTCGTTCCCTGCGAGTGTCCCGGGGGAGCACAGCAGGGCAGGGGTGTCCTGGAGGCTCCGGTCGCTGCCGAGACCCAGGGGCCCCTCGGTCCAGCAGCCGCACGGGGCTGGCTTCTCCCTCGCCTGCTTGGCAGGCCGGCTTCCTCCGGGGTCCTGGACCGGCCCCCTGAAGCCACACACATGGAAGTGCTTTACAGGCCCATTGGAGGTTGTACCCGCGCATGTGTGTGAGCACGTGCAGTGTGGATGTGCGAGTTTATGGGCATATGTGCGTGCAGGAGCGTGCCCGTGCACACACAGGCACACGCGTGTGCTCCTACAGGCAGGGCCTGCTGTTTGGGGGAGCGCGTGGCAGGACGGGGTTTCTCCGCTTACCAAGCCCCACCCTGCCCCATGGGCGACGCGGACATGAGACGTGGCCACGGAGCCTGCCGGGCCACCAGGAGGCCGCAGGGCCCGCCCCGCAGGGCCCACTGCATCCGCTAATTTGCCGAGTGTTTTTTTACTCGCAGGAGGGCGGTGTGATGCTATGGCGCCCGCCCGCCCGCTATTTATACTCTCCCTGCAGCCCCCTCCGCTGGTGTCAGCACTCTGCCACATGTCGCCGGAGATCTCCGGCCCAGCTGGGGCTCCGGGATGGGAAGGCGGGCCGGCTCTGGCCCTTCTCGTGGGCGGGGCTGCCACCACCTCGGGACGCAGCTCGAAGGCCAGGGCGTGGGGTGGCGGTCGGGGCCGGGAGCTGGTCCTGGCGCCTCTCCCACTGGCCATGCCCTCATCCTCCCGTGCCTCGGTTTCTCCATGGGGGACGAAGGGGGTGATGATCGTCACGTCCGAAGGATGTCGTGAGGGTTCAGCACGTCACGTGTGTGGCGCGCAGGGTCAACCCCATTGTCGCTGTCCCGTCCTTCCCGGGCCCCGGGGAAGCGCACGGCAGAGGGCCTGGGGCCGGGCTCCCAGCTCCTGGCTCCGCTCGCCGGCTGGCTGTGTGAGTCACCCCCTGTCTAGTGCACGGTCCCGCCAGTGCCTCCCTCACGGGCTGAGCGTGAGAAAGAGTGACACAGGCCGTGTCCCCTGGCGAGTTTATCGGATCCCTCTCTGTGAGCCCCACAGCTTTGAGCTCAGGCGTGGGGGCACGTCCTCGGGCAACACCCCGCTGCCCATGCCCCTCCCCATCCTCAGGGACTAGAGTCCAGACACGGGAGTGGACCTGCCCACGTTCCACCCCCCGGACACCACCAGGGCGAGGGCTGATGTCTCAGAGGGGTGCGTTCCTGGGTGGGCGCAGCCAGCGGCTTTGCCGTCTCCAGCGCCGTGTCTGAGCCAGCCCGTCCCCAGGTGGCTGGGGAGACGTCTGTAGGGTGAATGGTGGATGGATGGATGGACGGACGGACGGACGGAGGTGCGCGCACGCGCGGCGTTGGCGACGGGGTCACCCGGTGTCACGTAGGCCCCATCGCCCGAGCCATCATTTCATCAGCTCCGGCTCACCCACTGGCTCTCCTGGCAGGCGCCCAAGTCAGCAATGACCCCACACTTGGAGGGAACGCTGCCACCCTGGGATGACTCAGACCTCAGGAATGGAACCGCGGTCTGACCCACTTCTCTCCAGATCTCATTCCACAGACGCCCGGCCCACTTCCCACCGTGTCTCCGCGCGGGGAGCGGGGGTTCCCCGGCCCGTTTCCTAGATGTGTGTCGTGCGGGGAACCCCGTTCCTTTGTTCTGGTCCTTCCTGCCGGCGCCTTGGCCGCGGGGCCAGGCAACAACAGCTCTGTTTTTTTTTTTAAGAAAGAAACACACCACCGAGTGACGTCAGGATGGGTGTGGGGCGGGGTGTTGTAACCTCGAAGACTCGGGCCCTGGCGCTGGAAGGAGACAGGTCTCTCGCGACGCAAAAGAGCTTTAACCTCAAGGGAAGGCAAAGCGATCGTCTCCCCCGTGGCTGGGGGCGGGGGGCACGGGGAGCAATGGAGGGGGCCGCTGAGCCTGGGGCGGTGAGCTCGGCTTCTGGGCGTTTCTTCCCGTAGAAGGTTCCGGAGGGAATACAAGAGAGGCCGGCCTTTGTGTAGAGAACCCGGGAGGGACGGTGGCGGTGCCCAAAGTGTTTTTGTGCTGCCCTAACCGAAGCCGGGCCCGTGCTGGGCATGGGGTGGCCGGGGCACGGGTGAGCAGTGGGGGACCCATCCTGCCCTCCGGGGGCTTCTGGGGCAGAGGGGCAGTCAGACTCCTGAACAGGCGGGGGTCCCCAGGGAAGTGCAGAAACACCAGCAGGTAGGGGGTGCCACTGGCCAATCTGAGGGAGCCCCCTGTGAGCCCCTGGGCCACCAGACATTCACGGGGAGGCACCTGCCAGGCCAAAGGGGTGCTGGCCAATCAGATGGAGGCAATGGCTAGCCCAAAGGGGTGCTGGCCAATCAGAGGGAGGCAACGGCCAGCATCAGTTAGACACTGGCCAATCAGAGGAAGGCAACAGCCAGCATCCATGGGACACTGGCCAATTGGGATGAGCTTACCTTGCCAGGGCCTGTGGCCTTTGGGGTGCACTGCGGCGAGTGGGTGGGTTGGAAGGGAGGCATTTCTCGGCACTTTCCCGTGTGTTTCCACTCTGGCTCCTGCGCGCAGTTAGTCCCCTGCTGTGGGGCGTTACCTGTGGAGTGCGCGTGGTCCTCGCGCCAACCCTGGGCCGGGTGGGGTTGGCCCCGTTCTGCCGCTGTGCCACTGGAGGCTCTGCGAGTCCAGCTGGCAGGGCGGAGTGACAGTCGTACGCCCTGCCCCCCCACGGAGGAAGCACGCCCTGTGTGGTGTGGGTCCTCAGCGCCAGGCGCGCGGATGCAGGTCGCCTTCTCCGAGCCGGGGGCGGGGCTTCCACAGCAGCTTCCCACTTTGGCCTTCGGGGGAGACGCCCCGCGGCAGCCAGGGGCCGGTCGGTGCTTCAGAAAGAGGTGCGCCGCCCCCGCCAGCGGTGAGAAGAACAGTTTCGGGGCCCCAGCCTCAGCGCTCGCCCTTTCTGCTGTGGCTGTGTCTGGCACATGTCAAGGCCTTCTTCTCCGGGGGGGGCGGGGGGGGACAGTGGGACACCTGCGGCCCTGGCCCACGTGGGTCAGTGACGTGGGGAGAGCTGGCCAGGCTTGGAGCCCTGCCCGGAGGGCTCCGTGGGATGGGCGGGCCCAGGAAAGACGCCCGCCGCACAGCCCTGCACCCCGAGGTCAGTCTGATCCGGGCAGCTGGAGCTTGCTTTGGGGAGACATTCCCTCCGGTTTCCTTTTCTGAGCTGCGTCTGGGTTTTCCTCCTGGCACGGGGGATGCAGCCTCCGTGTCAGCGCGCCCCTGTCGAGGCCGCCCTTCTTTCTGAGCAGCGTGGCTGCGTTCTGGTTGGTTTTATGCAAAGAAAGGCCAAGGGACACCGCATCTTCTCGCCCCTGTAGAAGGCGGTCGCCTCGAGGAGGCGCGATGGAAATGCAGGGAACCGGGTTCCCAGATGTAGTGAGTTCCAGGGAATCATTATTGTTACCAGCTTCATAGTTTACATAATGGCCCTTTGGCACAGAAAGTACCGCTCCGGGCACTCAGGCTGGTGCTGTCCGCGTCCAGGAAGGGCGGGAGCGCGGCGAGTGTGGGCGGAGCCATGGGCGGGGCAGTGAGTGAGGGCGGAGCGAAGGGCGGAGCCGTGAGTGGGTGGGTGGGGCGATGAGTGCAGCACATTGACGGGCGGAGCGGTGAGGGAGGGTGGGCGGAGCTGTGGGCGGGGTAGTGAGGCGGGTGGGCTGGCCCTGCTGAGGGCCGCCTCTGTGCCCGAGGGAGGACCCCGAGACCAAGACCAAAGAGAGGGGGGGAGCGAGTGGGAGGGAGGCCAGTGTCCTCTCAGGACCACCCTCCCCCACCTGGAACAGGTAGACTGCAGGTTTCGGCACACATGACGGGAGGTGGGAGGGCACTGCAAGGAGGGGAGG
The DNA here is from genome assembly GCF_004126475.2 of Phyllostomus discolor. Taxonomy (NCBI): domain Eukaryota; kingdom Metazoa; phylum Chordata; class Mammalia; order Chiroptera; family Phyllostomidae; genus Phyllostomus; species Phyllostomus discolor. Next base: position 65,743 of record NW_023397542.1, read on the forward strand.
GGGTGGCCCCCCCAAGAAGCCGTGATGCTGTGGTTTTCCTCTCCTGCCTGGGGGCCGAGGTCCCTGTGCTCCGAAGGGAAGACCCTGTCACTGTGCTAGGGGCCCGGGCGGTGGGGAAAGAGAGCTTCGAGAGGAGGCCCGCACTGGGGCAGGGCAAGCCAGGCCTGAACACTCCCGCGGCTCTCCCAATCAGCCTGTCCTCACGCGCCCTGCTGCGCCATGGGCCCCAGGGCCCCTGCATGTGGACAGGCTCCCACCGCCCCTTCCTGGGGCAGGGCCTGGCCGATTACAAACAGCTGCTTGGCCTGGGAGCAGGGCTCACACACATTGGGAAGGCTGTTCTCCAAGGGCTGGGAGGCACATGGGGGCTTCTTCTGCGGCCTGCAGAGCTGGGAGAGGTGGGGACAGGAGTCCACGTGACTGCCCTACAGGCCATCGGGCCCCCCTACCACGGTGCGGGCAGGTGGAGACCCCCTGAGGGACGGGGCAGGCTCCGGGCCTGGGGTGAGGGTAGGCTGGGCTCCAGGTGGGCCTTGAGGTCCCAGTACCCTCCGCTGAGCTAATAGCTGGATGTGCATTAGGGCAGAAAGAGCTCGTGACTCACGAGTGGGACTGTTGCCTTGAAGGTCAAGAGTAAGGGTCGCTGGCACGCTTTGTGTTTGTTTTTTGTTTTTTTTTACTTTATCCTCAGGTCTTTCATTTCCCACACAGTTGAATATCCTGATGACACCTTTCCGGGGTCAGAGGCGTCACCTACCTTGTGCAGGCTCGAAGGCCGAGGCCCACAGGGGCCGCACCGCTGGTGTGCAGCCGCCCAGAGCATCTGAGTCCCGGAAACCTGGCTTTGGGGGCAGGGACGAGGCTCAGAGTCTGTGCGAGGCGGTCTTGGCCCCCTTAGGAGGCCCAGGCACTTCCTCCGTGCTCCCTAGGGTCTTCATCCCGGTGGCAGCAGCAGCAGGGGGCTGAGGGAGGAGGGGCGTGCATGGTGAGACCTGGGGGCCACCCCGGTGACCTCCCCGCCCTCACCTGTCTCCTCGGGCTGGCCAGCGGTGCATGCTGGGGCCTGGTCTTGTTGCAAGGAAGCGGTGCTCCCGGTCCCTGCCACTCGGGACCCACTTTCCAAAGCCTCCTGAGTCCCCCTCACACGTCTTAGCTGACGTGCGCGGGAGGGAGCCCTGTGTTCAGCTGTGTACAGAGTGTGCGCGAGGGGCCAGCCGCTCGGGGCTGAGTCAGTTTTTCCATTTTAGTGGGAAGGAAAGAGTGATAGGAGAGGGATCCCAGCCAGGTGGGTCTTTCCTGGTTAATGTCAGTTGACACACGATGAGAGGGGTGTGTGTGGGTCGGTGCCAGTGAGCCACATGTAGCAGACAGGGCGGGGGGGGGGGGCAGGTGAGGGAGCCCCCCTCGGCGGGCAGGGTGGGGCCGAGCCATCTGCCAGGCGCTCCAGGAGTTAAACCGGTTGAGGGGGAGGCTGGACCAAGACAGGATCCACATCTTTAAACCATCAGCATTTCAGAAGAGAAAAAAAAAAAAAAACCCCGAGAGAAGCAGAGCAGGGGCCGGAGTTTGGAGCCTGCCCTTCATCTGACTGGGAGACCCTGTGACGTGGTGGACAGCTGGGAGCGGGGGAGGGGGGGCCTGCGGGCACGCCTGGGGCCGGGCTCACAGGCCTTCCACCCTTGTTTCGCCTTAGAAGGGGCCCCGAGTCCAGGAGACCTGGCCACTCCCTCCGAAATTTCGCTGCTCCGGTGGCCCCCACTGCATGGCCCCGACGGGTTCTCCCGGGGAAAGCTGGGAACTTCAGTTTATTCGGCGTCGCACATCAAGGGCGCAGGGCTTACTCCGCACACGCAGTCAGTCCTGGGCGTTCCGAGCTGCAGGTCCCGCCAGCGGGCGGGGTTCGCGGTGGACGGTGGGGAATTCGGTTGCTGAGATGATGCAGATGCCTCCAAGCTCAGGGCCGGCCGTGGGAGTGGCGCACCTAGAGGCCAGGAGCGGCATTGCACCCCAGCTCTACCGGACCTTGTGAACACCTGGGCGTGGCCTGAGGCCCGGGTGCCGCCACCCTCTCCCGGTGTGACCTCAGATACTCCATCCTTCTTCTGTGCCTCAGTTTCTCCATGCGTCAGGCGGAGCCAATGATGTGCACCTCGTAGGTCGGTGGTGGGAATTGAAGGAGACGGGGTTCAGACCTCCCCAGTAACGGGTCTGCCTGGGCCGCCGTTGGGTCTCACGGCGCCCGCAGCGGAGGAGCGGCGGGCAAACACCGGTGGAGCTGCTGAGCGGAACGTGCTCTTTAGACGCCGGCGCCAGCCGACCCGATGTGAGCTGGCTCACGGAGGCTGGGTGGGCAGATGTGAGGAGGCCTGGGCCGTTCTGGGGGAGGGGGGAGGGGGGAGGGGCCGCAGTGCCTGGCGGGGGTGGGGAGGGACGCTGGGCTGGAGCTCCCTGGAGAGGCTAGGGGAGACAGGCAGCTAGCTACGGGTCCGCCCAGGGCCGTTCTGGCGTTTGGTCGTGGTGCTCGGTCTGGGGCCCGGGGCTGGTGGGCGGGGTTTGCTGGATGGGAGTCTGGGCCGGGGCCGCTGCTGGTTATCCCACGCGGCACTGACCTGGACTCCGGGGCGTGCCACTAGTCTTCACGCAGCAATGCCAGCCACCAGACTCTCTAAAGGGACCCCAGGCAGATGGCCAGTTTGTGGCAGGGGGTGTGTGTGGGAGAGAGAGCGGGTGTGAGCCCCCATCTGCTCTCCGGTGACCCCAGTGCCGTGGGCACACAGCCGGCTGGGACACCAGAGCCCCCCGCGTGCCGGCTGCTTAGATGCACGGCTCCCTGCTCCGTATCACAACCCCGTGAGGTCAGGGAGGGTCTGCCCAGGCACCTCGGCAGACGGGGCCGCGGACCTGAGAGTCGGACGTGGTTCCCTGTGGCTCTCAAGTCAGCCCCCACCCCTGCAGCATCCGGACCGCCTCCCCCTGCCACCCTCCTGCCCCCTTCACCTTCCAGACCATTCTCCCGGCTGGCTGTCACCCTGCCCCTTAGCGGTGACGTCTCCAGATGACTCTTTCCAGGCCCTTCCCCCCCCCCCCCCCCCCCCCCCCGCAGGCTCCTTCAGCTCCGGGACTCACCCCTCCCCCTGCAGACCACTTCCAGGAACCCTTTCAGCCCCGCTCTGGAATTCCTTAGATGCCGCCTGCTCCGCCTGCTCTTCCTCAGGCCCCGCGCCCCCCCCCCGCCCCCCCACCGGGCCCTCGCCTTGAACTGCCCTGCCCTGTTCTTCCCGGGGGCTCGGGGGGTGGGGTGGGGGTGACGGATTCCTCCAGGCTGCTGCCGCCCCCGTTCTCCCACCCTGCCGGGACCCGCCGGGACCCCCGGCGTCACCGCCCTCCCCGGGGCGGGGGGCCGCTCTACAGACCCCGGGCTGACTCCCCTGCCTCGGGGTTCCCACGACCCAGCCTTCCCTCGGCTGAATCCGGCCGCAGCGAAAGCACTGGGCTCCAGGCATGTGCCGTTTGCCATGAACTCGATGCCTGGTCACTATCTTGGCCAAAAAAAAAAAAAAAAAAAAAAGCCGTCCTCCGAGCCGGGGCCGCCTGGGCTCTGCCCCGCCACTCGTGAAACGATTTCCTGGTCGGAGCTCTGCGGCAGCGAGGCGCCCGCGGTAACGGCGCCCAGGACAGGCCCCGACATCTGCTTTCCCGAGCAGCCGGCACCTCCGGGGCATGTCGGGCCCCACGCCGAGCACATTTTTCTCGGGCGACTCATTGCTCTCTGTGTCTGCCTCGCCGGCCAGATCTCTCCTCTGCAGCCTGGCTTCCCGGCGGCGCCCGGGGAGGCTGCGGGCTGGTGTTGCCCGGCCGGCCGGCCGGTGCCAGCTGTGCAGGCGCGGCTCTCGGAAGCCTCCCTGGCACTGCCCAGGTGCACCGTGCTCTCTGCCCGGCGCCCGCGGACCCTCCCTGACGGGGACACTCGCCGTCCTGGTGCGGCTGAGCGGGGGTCAGGGCTGCTGTAGGACACGGCCCTGCTGGGAGAGCCTCCTGGGAGTCCCACGTCACCGTGGCCTTCGGCCCCCAGCTCTCCTGTGCCCTGTCCCTGGACTCCAGGGGGCTGTGGGGCTCCAGGGGCTCCAGGGGACCCTGGGAGCCGCTCTGGCTGGGAGGTGGAGCCCTGCATCCGTCGGTCGCCGTGTCTTCGCTGGGCCGCAGGTTCGGGCCCAGGTCTGTGACTCGGAGCTCTGGAGCCGCCGGTGGCGGGAGGAGCTCCTGCTCCGAACCTCACACCTGCGCGTGCACACACACCCACGGCCCCAGGCGGCCTCTGGTCGGAAACGTACTGGACACCTGGAAGTGGACTCGGTCAACCTACTGAGTGTGGGCCCAGGGAGTGCAGCCAGACGGGGGTGTGGACGGGTGGGTGGCGCCGTGGAAGGCGGCGCTGCGTTCCGCCTCCCCCCAGCCTGTGGACCCCCCCCCCCAGGGGTTCGTTGCGCCACCGCTCGGCTCGTGTCCACGTGGCTGCTTTGGAGTCCCAGCTCAGGATGTCCGGCCACTGGCAGGGCTCCAGGGATCTGCAGGGCCTCCTGGTCCGGGGGGAAGTGATGTCACCCGCTCCTCCCAGGGGCGGGCGGCCCGTGCGATGTTCTTGTACTTGAACCACAAGAAGGAGTAAAGAAACTTCCAGGCTGCATCCCTGGCACCAGCGCCGTCCCCCAGGGTCACTTGGGCCCGGGCTCCGGAGGCAGGGTGCCCTGGGGCGGTAGGAGGAGCCCGCATTTGGGCGGGGTCGGGAAGGGTGGCGCAGACTCTAATTTGTAACAGGAAACATTCCTGTAAACTTCGTCCGTCGTGCTATTTGCTCTGGGACGCGTGATAGGTCTGGGGCTGTCTCCAGGGGCCAGTTCCCTTCTGTCCCGAAAGCTGTCTTTTCCAGCAAGAATTTCAAGGCAAACACCAGCCACGGCCAGTGCTGAGTCAGCAGACACGCTGGCCTGGTGTCCCCATCTCAGTCCCACAGGGCAAGGGTGAGGGGGCATGGGCCCGGCCGAGGGGCCCTGCGAGGGTGCGTGGCCCGGGGTGGCCCGCTTAACCTGTCAGACTCCGGGAAACCTGGACGGGCCTGCGGCGTGCAGTCTGGTGTGTTTCCTTGAGAGTGCCCACTTCCTGCCCCGGCTGCTGCGGCTCAGTGGACTGAGCACTGGCCTGCGAACCAAAGGGTTGCGGGTTCAAGTCCCAGTCAGGGCACAGGCCTGGGTTGTGGGCCAGGTCCCCAGTCGGGGGCGCACAAGAGGCAACCACACATCGATGTTTCTCTCCCTCTCTTTCTTCCTCCCTCCCGCTCTGTCTAAAAATAAATAAGATCTTAAAAGAAAAGATTGCCCACTTCCAAGACAAGGACCGAAATATCTGTGACTATCTCGAGGTTTCCGGTAGACAGGGAGAGGACCCTTGCTTTATTGTGTAACGCTATCTCCTGCTGACTTTAATCGGCATTTATTATTCCATTAACTGGCTGTCAAAGCGATGCACCCATCATAGAGCTGTTCAAGGCGACAGGAAAAGTGTAAAGAAGAGCATAAAAGTGAGTCACAAATCCTTTTCTCGTGTGACCCGTGATGCCGCCGCGGGGGTGTCTGCGAGTCCAGCCCCACCCACCCCTCGCGGGGCATTTCCATTCACTCGTTTTCCAGCATGTGTCGAACGCCCGCATTCACACGGTTGGGATGACAGGCTCCTTTGTGATCGCTCGAAGCTTGACATATAACGAGCGCGTCCCGGTAAAGGCGGGGTCGAAGGGAACTCCCTGAGGCCGGCGGAGGACGCCTGTGTCGGGTCTGCCCGCCCGCAGCTCCGCCCCAGGACCAGCGACGAGGCAGGACGGCCGCTCTCACCACGCCGGTTCCACCTGGCGGGCTGCTGGCCAGCGCAACACGGCGAGAAAAGGAAGTGAAGGCCCATAGGATGGAAAGAAGAAGTGGGACTGTCTTTCTCGGCGGACCACGTGATGGTCTGGGTTAGCCGCTCGGGAGGACTTGCAGGAAAGCTTCCGCCACGAAGAGGAAAGTGTAGCACGGCCACGGGCGTCAAAGCCCACACACAGGAGTCCGTCGTGTTTCCGGATGGTAGCACCGGTCAGCTGGAAATGGAAAGTGTTGTCTACAGAGTATTCATTTATACTTCTAGAGGGAGAAGAAGGGACAGAGAAAGAGAAGGAGGGAAACATCCATGTGTAGTTGCCTCCTGTGCGCCCCCTACTGGGGGGGGGGGGGGGCGGAACCTGGCCTCCAGCCCAGGCATGGGCCCTGACTGGGAATCGAACCTGCGACCCTTTGGTTTGCAGGCCGGCACTCAGTCCACTGAGACACACCAGCCAGGGCTGGAGATAGAAATGTAAACAGCCGTTTACATTAAAACCACATCAAATATATAAGTGACTTAGAGATATATTTGACAAAACACCTACACATGGAAAATCATAAAATATGGCTTAGAGATATTAAAGACGATCTAAAACGGCAGAGAGATAGACCATTCTGACGGACAGGGAGACAGGATTGCTAAGCCATCATTTTGTTCAGAATTGATCTATGGCTTCCATGCAGCCCCCGTGAAAATCCCAGCAGGCTTTCAAAGAATTAAACGTGGACAAGACGACTCCGACATTTACACGAAAGTGCAAAGGGCCTGAAGCGGCCGAAGCGGTTTTGGGAGGGACACGGGCGGTCTCGGGCTCTGCGGCTTTAGGGCGCGCCCCACAGCCTCACTGGCCGGGGCAGCAGGGTGCCGGCGCGGAGGGAGCCGGGCAGACCGTGGCCCCGGCGTCGCAGCCGCGAACAGAACCACGCAGACGGGTTCGTTAGGTTCTGACTGGTACTGGCTCAGCAACGAAAGGATTGTCTTGGTCAGTGAAAGGTGACCTGGGTCCTTCCTTCACATCGTGTATAGAAACACTAAGGTGGCTCCGCTGCCCCCAGGAGAGAAGACACCTGTCAGGGGGGCTCCTGGTGGACCACTGGGCTCAGGTGTAAAAGCAGAGAGGTTTGTTGTTCTACCTATCGGCACGTTCACTGGGTGATTCTTGCATGTGCCCTGACCGGGGATCGAACCCACAACCTTGGTGCATCCAGATGAGGCTCCACCCAGTGGTGCCCCTGCACCGGGCTGGCAGCTGTTTCCAAACAGGGTGTCTCACGCGCCCCACTGGCGTCAGGGGGAGTGGCTTGCGGGTGGCGCAGGGCCCGTGCCCAGACGGCCTTTCCCCGGGGCTGGCTACTCGGTCCGGCCGTCTGCTGGAGCTCAGCGGGTCTCTCTTCCCACGGCCCCTCCCAGGGGCTGCCCGGCTTCCTCCCAGCGTGCCGTCTGGGCCCAAGTGACACCGGACAAGGGACCTACCGGTTTCTTAAGGCCTCTATCTGTAAGATGGCACGTGTCCCTCTCGTCTCGTTCTGTGGGTCGTGCAGGCCCAGGGCCACCTTGAGGGCGGGGAGGGGCCTGGACCCCGCCTCTTGACGGGCAGCTGCGGGGTTCGTGGCCGTTTGGGAATGACCACACTTCGACCGTTGTTTCGGCGTTTTCGGCGAGTAACACGGTGTGCGTTTTCTGTGGACGCCCACCCGGAACGCTTTCCAGGACAGAGGCGCACGGACCGCGGCGAGGGGGCGGGCCCTCAGCCACCCGCCCGCTCTCGGCCCCTCCCCTGCCTTGCCCCTCCCCCGCCGAGACCCCGCCCCGCTGCGACCCCTCCCTGCTGGCTGACATCGCCGGGTGCCGCCGTGGGCGTGCAGGACCTGGTGAGGCCTCGGGCCATGCAGACACCGCTCGTGGTCTCGGCGTGAAGCGATGCGCTCTAGGGATGCTCCTGCGACCCGGCCCGTCTCACGTGCGGGCACGTCGTGCGGTCTCCCCGCGTCCGGCCGTCTCAGCCGCCCCGTCCTGTCCGGCGTCTGCGGAGCAGTTACCCAGCTCCCGGCCGAGCGGCGGGTGCCTGTGTTCTGTTCCCTGCCTGGGGGGTCCCGCGGGGTTCAGGCCTGAGTGGGGGGAGGAGGGATTCAGGTCCATGTGCCCGCGTGCTAACAGGGTGCTGCGGAATGGTCCCCAAAGGCGTCCTCTCCCGGAAGGCGCCTGCATCCGGTTGGCTTCGCCCAGGGGCTGGTGGGTCGGCCCTTCGGTCGCTGTGTCGAGGGTGTGCCCTGGGCCCAGCTCTTTGCTCCCCAGGACCCCCTCCGGCCAGTGCAGCGCGGGGAGGGCGGGGCGGGGCGTGGGCAGGCGGGGTGGGTGCTGGGAGACACAGGAAGTAGAGCCAGGCACTGTTTATGGGACGGGGAGGCCCTTGCTGGCCTCGAGCTCCAGATGTGAAGGGTCTCTTGTGACAGCCACTTCCACTTGTCATCACCACCTTGGGGACAGGCAGGGGACCTGAGAAACCAGAGCTGTCCACACTTCTAGTTTCATCTGCTGTCCTCGGCCTCCCTGACATCAGACCCCTCCACGGCTGGGAAACCGAGGCCTGGTGGTTTTGGGGTACCCCAGTTCCTGCTTCCACGAAGCGTGTCAGTCTGTTTCGTTCTGGGCCAGGAGTCGGTGCCGCTCTGCGGGGACTGGCCGGCTGTGGGTGCTCAGGTCACGGCCACCAGGGTCACCCGCATCCCAGATGACAGGGGGTTAGTCCAGAAGCGGCGTGGCCCCTGTGCCTGGGGGCAGCGGGCCTCGAGGGACACTGCTGAGCAAATGGACGGAGCTCCCACCGCCCCCGCTCTGTTTCAAGAATCCGTTGAGTGAGTCCGTTGTGGAACTCCCTCCCCGGGTGCCAGGCCTGGGCTGGGCCCTGGATGTACTGGGCCCTCTGCCGGTGAGACCCCAGCCCGCCCACCGTCTGGGCCCCCGGGGAAGTGGGCGGGGCCTGCCGCACACACAGCCGCCCCCAGCACCAGCACCGAGAATCCAGCTCCTGCACCATCCCCGCTCCTTCCGCCAGAATCAGGAGGAAAATCACCCCAGGCGGCTGGCACCGGGTTCCCCTTCACGCTCGTGGGCTCCGCCCCTGGGCTGGCACCTGCTGACCACGCCCGTGTGCCCAGCCCGCCCGCCCCTGTGCCCGCGCCACCTCCGTGCCTGCAGCTGTGTCCGTGGCACTTCCAGGAGTGGTGGGGGCGGTTCCCACGGCCCCCGGTGGTGCTCCGTGGTAGATCGAGGAGCTGGGCACACCCCTGACTTCGGGGCCTGGTTGGGGGGACCCCCGTGTCCCTCAGTGTGATGTTTCCTCCCGGTTCACGGCTCGGGGCCCTGGTCTGGTGTGCGGCACCCACAGCCCTCGGGGCGGCAGGAGCCAGGCCTCTCTGCGTCTCTGCGTGGCCGGGCTGCCCCCCGACCGGGACCTCCTGGTGCTGCCCCCCTGGGTGGGTGCATCGCCTGAGCCTGGAGCCTTCCCTCTTGGCCCCGAGCTCCCCGGGGGGGGGGTGCCGGCAGCCTCCAGCACCCTGTCTTCCCCCCTGCCCCCACCGCGGCCCCCCTGCCCAGCCGCTCTGTCTGCGTCACTGCCCCTCGTGCGAGTCCCTGTGGGTGAGTGTGACTGACTTTCAGGGACCGGTCTGTGAGTTCAGGGCTCACTTCTCACTGGGAGGGGCACCGGGCTGGCCTGCGGGGGGCCTCAGGCCGGGCGGTGGCACGTACATGTGTCTGGGCCTGGCGAGGGCACCCGGCCAGCACCTGGCCACAGCGTGGGGGCGATGTGGAGGTGCCAGGTGTGGGCCCCCAGGGCCACCTGAATGACAGGTGCAGATGGGAGGCCACTGCCTGGGGGAGCAAGTTTCAGGCTGACGGGGAGAGGTGCCTCCCACCCGGCCGGTCCCTGGCTGCGCTGTGTGTGCAACTAGGGTGGGGTCCCCTCCCCCGAGTCCGCTGGGATGTCTCTGTGAGGTCTCCCACCAGTGACCTTCTGTCAGGCTTCCCAGAGCTCCTGGCTTTGTGGGCAGCAAAGGAGAGCTGCCGGCTGGGCGAGCACAAGGGTGGGGAGGGGATGACTGAGGGCATTTCCCAGGGCTCGGATCTGGGAGTTGGGGCAGGACCCAGCGGCACCTGTCCCCAGGTCCTGCTGGTGGGGGGTGCTGGGCAGCAATCCCCCTCTGTCACCTGGTCCCCCGGTCCATCCTGAACTGCCTCACCCCCCTGCTGGGGGCCGGGGACACTGAGGAGGTCTAACCGCTGAGCGTACCCTGCCTGTCACCCTGGATGCACCCCCAAAGGCCCGGAGCCAGGGGGTGGCTGGCGGTGGCCATGGAGGGAGACACGAGTACCACACGGCACCGTACCCTTGGTCCGGAGGGGCCAGGGGGCCGTCCTGGCCAGGGAGAGGGTCGGGTGGGAGGTGGGGGTCGAAGTCCTTGAGAAATTAGTCTATCAGCTGAAACTTCAGGATGGTGGTGCTCCTCCCTTCCTTCACTCACCCTCCTCCACCGTCCAGCCCGGCTATCTGTCCGTCTGTCCACCATCCACCACCCATCCGCCATCCACCATCCATTCATCCATCCACCACCCACCATCCATTCATCCATCCACCACCCACCCACCACCCGCCATCCATCCACCCGCCATGCAGGCACCATCCACCGTCCATTCCGAACCTGCCGGGTTGACCTCCCACATGGGCCACGCAGAGGCCGGTGTGGAGGTGGGGTGGGTGGGAGGGCCCCAGCCCCCCCATCCTGCAGGAGCTGTGGCTCTCTCTCCGCCTCCAGGGGGCGTAAGACGGGAACTAATGAGGGCAGCGGGCAAGCAGCTGTGCTGCGTGGGCTGCACTCGGCGGTGATCACCGGGCCCTGCCTGCCGTGGTTTACGGCCCAGTGGGGCGGCGGGGCCCCGCTGGGGTTTAGGGGCCCCGTCACTGTGCTCACTGGAAGGGAGGCGGGACTGGGTGGATCAGAAGCTGAGATCCAGGGCTGGGGGCGTGAGGCGCTGCGGTCAGCACACGCCCAGGGTCCCCCGTCCCCCGGTGTCCCTGCGCCCTGGGGCCGGCGGTGCGCTGGCAGCATCGGCTGGAGGGCCGGCTGGGGCGTTCAGGTCTCATTTCGGCCACACTCAGTTGCAGCTCCAGGTGGCGACCCCAGGCCTTCATCCCCTGTGTCCTGCTTTACTCCTTTGTCCCCTCCCGACTGCAGGCTGGCCGCTGCGGCTCTGCCTGCGTGCAGAGGAGGGGTCTGCTGGGGGGGTGGGGGTTCCACGTGCAAAGGGTGGGGCTGCTGGGCCTGAGGGGCCCTGGACGCTGTCCTCTGTCCTTGTTCCGAGCACTGAGGAGGGGCGGCAGAGGCCAGCCGACCTCGGAACTGCTCTGCATTCCTGCTGACCCAGCCACCCCCTCCACCCGCTGCCCAGGGTGCCGACCGACGCCCAGGCCAGCCCCCGGCAGCAAGCCTGTTCCCTGGCAACCCGCTGTGTCCGGGGCTGGCTGGCCGCCGGCCGTCCTGCAGCCCTGCCTCTGCACGCTGGGCCACAGACGCCCGCTGGTGGCTGTGCCGCGGTCACTCTGCGTGGCCCTGTCAGCATTTCGTGTCCTGCAGCTGTGCGGTGGGGGGGGGGGCAGGCCCTGGGGTGGCCCGGCGCCCTGTTCCCCCGGGGTCAGCTCTGGAGGAGCCGGGGACGGACCGCCCCGCCATTGTCCGTCCTGCACTTCTCGCTCTGAGCTCCTCTGAGGTGTCACTGCGGTCATCCCTGCGCTTCCTTCCGGAGTCTTCGTGCTGCCTTTTGGGCCCGAGGCTGGGGGACCTGGACTGCGAGCTCCCAGGGCCCTTCCCCCGCCTGCCTTAAAGTGTCCGCTCTGTCCCGGCCCCGCGGCGGGCTGGGCTGCCCAGGGAGCTAAGACTGAGTCTGGCTCCTCGGGCTCTGCGCCACTGGGAGCGGGGTGAGGGGCCTTCCCCGGCCTGTCCCGGACGAAAACTGGTCCCCTGCAGGCCCCAGGCAGGCCCCCAACCCTGGGAGCCGGGGGCGGAGATCCTGCGATTCTGTGATGCGGGCTGCCCCGAGCTGGCCTTTCCCCTGGAGGGCGGCTCCCCCCACAGGCAGGCTCGGAGCCCACTGGGGCGGGGGCGGGCTGGTTCGGGGAGGTGAGGGAATGCTGGGAGCCTGGCGCGGGCCCAGACCCGGGGAGAGCCGGAGAGGCGGGGTCCCGGGCACCCAGACGTCAGAAGTCTCCCAGCAGACGCCTCTGGGACCTGTGCTGGGGGTCCCCGCCCTGGCACGCAGCCCGGACCCTGCAGCAGGCAGCCCCTCTCCCACACCAGCTCCCCGGGACTCCGCCTGGGGCCGACTCACCGGCCCCCAGACCCTGACCACAAAGGGGGCTGGGACACGTAGTCTCAGCTCCCAGGCCCCACAGAGCGAGAAGGCCTGGGCGGTCCAAAAGGGGACCTGCCCCCGCTACGGGTGACCCTGCCCACGGCGTTGAGCTCGCTGCAGGGCACCCTGGGTGCACCCCAAGTCTCAGGCATAGATTGTCGGTTCCTTCTCTGTTTTCACCGAGCAACCGGGACGCACGGGGAGCCCCGAGTGCCCTTGGGTGACCACTGAGGCCCTCGCTCTGCCTTCAAGCAGGAGAGAGCATGGAGAAGGCGCTGCTGGCCGCGCTCCGGGCACCAGGGCCATGCTGGGGGCCCCACGTGGAGCCCCTCTCACTGGCCTCGGGCAGGACGTGCCCCGCCACCGTTGTGGGGGTGACTGATGCTGGCCTCTGCACACCTGTCCCAAAGCCGGGGCTGTTTCCCAGCGGGGCTGCCATCCTGAGGGAGGAGCCAAGGCTCTTGGTTTCTCCAGAGACCACCCTCGAAGGGGCCAAGGTGTGGGGTGGGCGGGTGGCTCCCCACCCAGGGCGGGACGGCGCACGGAGGACCCGCCCTGCCGGCTCTCCCTCGGGCACCTGCCGCGCCCTCTCTAAGATGTAAACACACGCTTTCGGCTGCAGCCCAGGGAGGCCCTGGCGGCAGGCAGGGTGGCACGGGGCCTGGAAAGGTCCGCTGGCCTGTTCAACTCGTTGCAACAGCGGGCTGTGAACAGGCCCGGTGAGCGCCTGCGGAACAGCTTTGCCGCCGGCAATCGAGAAAACAGGGCCCCGGGCCTGTGCACCTGGGAAGAGCATCACGGGCGGGATGGTGCGTCCCTCCCCTGGCCACCGCCGGTCCTGGCACCGAGTGTCAGGGATGAGCCAGCGCTCGGCACGGCGTCCCGGCGGCAGGTGAGCCAGTGGCTGGCACGGCCGTCTCTTCCCACGGCCGAGGCCAGGCCTGGGGCCGCGCCATGCGTCTGCTCCGGCCGCTGCCTCTCCTGCGGAGGGGACCGGCTTCGGCGGGGGCTGCGCCCTCTGGAGGTGCTGCAGATGTGCCCGGGGCTGGCCGGCCGCACTTCCACGGGGCTGGGCTCTGGGCAGGAGCCCGCCCCCCGACCCCAGGGAGATCGGAGGGGCGGCCGGAGCAGGGACGCCAAAGCCATGCATACCTGGGGGCCAGCCTAGACTGCCAGTGCTGCCCCCGCCTCCGCCCCACCCGGCAGCGTCCCCACCGACGTGGGAAATCCTTGTCCCCAGGTTTGTGGTCTCTTGATTAAAGTGGCAGGGGATGACGTCTCTGGAGGCAGGGGTCCCAGGACTCGGGGGCTTGAGGACACTGCGGACAGCACCGTGCTTTGCGACAGACAAGAGCGGCGGCCCTGTCCCTCCACCCGGTCTCCGTGCCCGCCCTCCCCAGCCTGCGAGAGTTCCCCTCCCTCCCAGCTGGTCATGGCTGGCGGAGGGCAGAGGGGCTGCAGGGTGCCCCCCCCCCCCGCACCACCCTCTGGCACCGCCCACAGTGCCACCCAGGCCGGCCCTCTCGGGCCCAGGGCCTCTGTCTGTCTTGTCTGGACAGGCGGGGAGGCCGCACGGCCACCTGCACGCCCACCCGCTCTGACTGTGCTCCCAAGTTCTAGGGACAGCAGCCGGGTGCAGGATCCCTCGGGAACCGATGAAGGGGGAGCCGCGTCGGGGGCCCTTTCTCACCTGAATCTCCCACCCTCGTTAGAAAAGCGGGGCTTTGCTCTGAGTGTGAGTCCTGGGCACATAGCAAGGCCGGTGAGCTGGTCGGCTGGTCAGCTGGATAGTTAAGGGGGGGCCAGGGACCCAAGGGGCAAGCGTGGGAGTTGTGGGCGCTGACCTTCTGGTGGCAGGGGTCAGACTCGAGTGCAGCTTGGTGTACCCATTATTGGCTTGGGCAGGCGATCGCTGCTTCCTCAGGTACAGCTTGATCCAGGAGCCCAGATGACGTGGTGGGAGTCTGTCTGCGTTCTGAGACAGGTCCGCTCCGGGCCTGGAGACAGCCGCCTGCAGCCGCGGCCTCGGGGTCCATGAGTGGCCACAGCAGGGCTCAGAGACGCCCTCCTTCCCAGAGGGCGAGTGGTAGGATGGAGCTGCCTTGGCCTGGCCGGGTTTTCTGCCCACCCTGCACAAACCCCCTGGGACTGGGCGGTGCTGGGCTCTGATTGGCTGGGTAAAGCTCAGGTGCCCCAGTGGAGGGGGTGTGGCTAGCCCCACCACACCCATGTGAGTGCCTGCTGCTGGGTCCCCCAAATATCCAGGGTAGCTCCGCAGCTGCACGCGTGCTCTGTCACTCTGAGTCCAAGCCGTGGGTGCGTTTGCTCCGCGGGGACCCCGAGGGGCCTCTTGTTCGTGGTGACGTCAGCTGAACGTTCCTCGTGAAACTTTGTTTAGGGCTGGGCGGGGAGGCAGTTGCGCTGTGCAGTCCGTGCGTGTCTTCCTGGGACACCAGAGTCTCCCCTGCCCTGCATGGAGGAGGCCTGGAGGAGGGTCGGGAAATTTGGGGGCGGGGCGCAGGCACCGGCTCCTCCCCCGCCCTCGGTTCTGCTGGCCGGCACGGTCTCCCGGGGCGGCGGGAACAGGATACTGCTGTAACCTGCGATGCTCCACCCGTGCGCCGCGAGGGCTTTTGAAACACGCAGCACGTGACCATGTAGCCAGGGGCGCTGACCGCCTTTCCCTTAGACTGGCAGGTAACGAGTGACGGCAGCCCGGACAGCAGTGGCCGTCCGGCGGGGTGCCCTGCCTCGACCCATGAGTATACCGGTCACAGAGTACTTGCATCTTCTGGGCCCGTCGCGTAATAAGGTTGCGTCTGATTGGCTGATTCTTGGTTCCAGAAATCCTTCTGTACAAGTACGGGCACCCGAGGTTTTAAAAAGTCACTTTGGAGGAAAAGGGGTAGGAGGTTTGGTAATCAATCAAAGTTACACCTTTTTTCGTGAGACAAAAAAAAAAAACACACCCAAAACGTCTTGGTGGGCCGCAGAATTTTAGTGATCAGTCTTGTGTGCGGTGAGAT
Organism: Phyllostomus discolor; assembly: GCF_004126475.2. NCBI lineage: Eukaryota > Metazoa > Chordata > Mammalia > Chiroptera > Phyllostomidae > Phyllostomus > Phyllostomus discolor. The sequence goes on from NW_023397542.1 coordinate 81,090, forward strand.
GAACAGGGCTGGAGCCGCCGTTGCTGCCGCTGTGGGGAAGCTGCGGTTTCCCCGATCACGGTGCGGGGTACGCTGCGCCCCGCCCCCTCCCCCACCGGCCCCCACCCGGCCTGGCCTGCCGCTCCCTTCGCAGCCGCTGGGAGGCGCGGGACAGATTTTGTGCGCTGTCGGTCACTCCCAGTCCGGAGCTGGCTCTTTGCGCGCTGCCGCGCTCTGCTCTACGCAGCCGGATCTACCCGGCCTTCCAACCACGCTTGCGGGGAGATTTCCTGAGGCTGCGGGAAGAGGTGTCTGGGGCCCGGGTGTTGGGCGGGATCGCGTGTGGGGCACTTGCCCCCACCCCGAGCGCTCCGGAGGAGAAGCAGTGTCAGCTCGGGGTGGCCCTCGGGCGGAGCACTCGGGGCCTGCTTCCGGCGTGCAGACCTGCGGCAGGACCTGGGCTGCCCACTCGGACACGCGCGTTTCTCCCAAGCGGGACCCCTGCCTGCACCGGGCACTGGCTTCTGGGGAGGCTCCCTGCTGGTTTCCAGGGCACCTACCCCCGCCCACCCGTGCGCCCGCACGAGCCTGAGGCTGACCCCCACCTCCCCTTTGTCCTTGCAGCTCAGCCAGCAGATCTCCTGAAGGTTCTAGACTTTCAAAACCTGCCCGACGGAATAACCAAGACAACAGGATTTTGCGCAACGCGGCGATCTTCCAAGGGCCCGGATGTTGCTTACAGGGTCACGAAAGACGCCCAGCTCAGCGCGCCCACCAAGCAGCTGTACCCTGGTAAGAGGTGCAAGGCGGTGTATGGAGGTGCACGGGGGGGCGGGGGGCGTTGGAGGGTGGGTGCGTCTCCTCCTCCGTCTCGGGCCGGAGCCTGCATGGGGCGCCGAGAACATGCTCGCTCCACCAGGATGCCCCTCCCGTGAACCCCGCTTGATCTCAGGTCAGGGAAAGCCCAGCTCCGGCCGCTGACACCGCCCACCAGCCAAGGTGGGCGCTGGGGGTGGAGCTCGCTGTCCCTGTCCCTCCCCCAAGCACGTGTATGTGCAGCACAGACAGGCTGCCCGCACCCCGGATGCATCAGGGGGATGCGGGTTCCCGGGGTGAGGTGAAGGGAGCCTCGGGGTCATGGGAAAGGACACGCTTCCAGACGGAACCTGACCGGGGGCGGTGATGCCAGACCCAGGAGCCACACACCGAGCCTCCCAGCGAGAGGGCGGGCTTTGCGCGCGAGTTGATTGCCAAGCGCCCGAGCTCTGCTTCTAACTACTGACCTGAGCGGGAGCGGAACTAGCAGCCGAGACTCGGCACGCAGGTTGTCCCTGCCACCCTCCCAGGCCCTCGGTCTGTCGCGGGGGCAGTCTGTGACACCCAGAGTTAATTACAGGCTCAGGGCTTGTCTGGACGAGGGCGGACCGGCCAGTGATGGATAACCTCTCCCGGCGGCTCAAAGAAGCCGGTCTCTCTGATTCGGGTCGGAAGGGGCCCCGGGACTCGGGGCGGCACGCCCACCTCGGGAGCGCGCCGCGGTGGTCAGAAGGCTGCGCGCACCGTCTTTCTGGTGCCTTGGCCGTGACCCGGGCGTGCTGGGGCTCTCCTTTGAAAAGTCGTGCTCCCTGTTCATCCCAGGTCCCCACCGGCCCTGGAGGACAACCCCCCCCCCCCCCCCCCCCCCGCCACTGCCAGTGGGCGGGGCCTCCTCCGGCCCCTCCCCCCAGGTCGGGTTGCGCCCGGCTGTCCTTCTGCCAGCATCCCTTTCTAAGCACGTCTCTTCCCGTTGGTGGGGTCGCTCAGGGGTGCTGAGTCCCTTCAGGATCTCTTAGGGAGCCCACCTTTGGGCGCCCGAGACATCCTGGGGTCGGCTGTCTCCGCGTCACTGCAGATGGAGGTCACTGCCAGGCCCCTGGGTCACTCCCCACGAGGTCGGTGGGGTCTCAGTCCTCATACATCCAGAGACGCGCTTCTTGACCTCTTAGGGCTTGGTCCTGGCGTTGGCCGGAGTTGCCTGCTTCCTCCCCGTGCCCCCAGTCTGGAATTCCTGTCCTGGGGAGATGGAGGGTGCTGACTGACGGCCTGGGACCGAGGTGGCCGCGCAGTGGGCTGAGGCCCACGGTGCTGTGCCTGCCCGGTGCTGTCACGGCGGAAGGCCGGAGGGCGAGAACAAGGCGTCTTAACCTTGGCGCTGACCTGGGGTCTGTTGCTAACAGTTCCTTTCATTGGACCCCTGTCACCCAGGTCAGGGGCAGGGGGAGGACGCACCCATTGGACTTGGGGTCCCCATGCCCGTCTCCCCCTGCATTGTCCTGTGGTGGGAGGGCCCCGGGGCTCTCAGGACACCTGCTGGTTGTTGGAGGTCCGGGAGGGACTCCGGGCAGTGGGGCACGGAGTTTTTTAAGCCCCCTTTCCCTGAGCCCTCACGGGAGGCCCGGTGAGACCCCTGCGGAGCCCTCTGGCCTTCGTCAGCTTACGTGGGCGGCGGGCCCGCCAGTGACAGCCCCTCGGCACAGCCCCGTGCCCCGGAGGCCGCTTCCGGCCTGTGGACCTGGGGGTGTCTGTGGGCCATTCTGCATGCGGGTCCCCAGGCACCGAGTCGGGGAACTCTGGGAGGACACCCTCAGAGGGCCGCGTGGTGTGACTCTGTGCGCCCCCCCTGATGGGGCCACACAGCTCCTCTGCTCCCCGGAGCCTCGGAATAACACGCCACTTGTCACTTCTTGGCTTTGGTGCCCGCCCCCCAGAGGGTGGCCGCGTCTGGCGGCATCTAGGACGCCAGTGTCTGATGGGCAGAGAAGGGACAGGGTGGTCCAGTGGCCACAGCAGAGTGGGGGCGCGGCGACCCCTCCTCTGTTGCTGTGTTGAGGATTGAGGTCCTCTCTCTATCCTGTCCCCCCCCCCGCTAATTGTGGGGTGCTGAGACTCCCTTCCTGTCTGGGATCCGAGGCCGGGCTGGACGTGGTGACGTCCCCTGGCCCCTTTGGCCATTACCCCGGGCTCCCCTCCACGGTGGGCCCGGGGCTGCAGCGTCAGCCACCCTCCAGCAGCACACCCTGGCTTAGTAGGGTTCAGTTTACTAGCACGTGCACACAATAGACGCCAACTGTATACCACCACTGCTCCAGGGCCCGAGGGCTTTAGCCCGCATGAACAGGACGTGATGTGAGGGAGCGGTGACGGCCCTTGCCCAGCCCTCCCCCCACCCCACTGTGACATTTCCCTGAGAGATAAAACCTGCAGGGACAGAGGCAGCTCCGTGGTCCCAGCCCGTGTGGTGGCGAAGCGTGTCAGGACTGGAGGGGGCCCTCCCTCTCTCGAGTGACAGTAAGTCTCGCTGACACAGGTGCCTGTACCTTTCCTTATGGGCACCTCAGCCGGGGCTCGGGGCCCACGGCCCACGGACGGATTTCCCAGCCCACCTCTGCCCCGGCCTCGGGGCCTCACCCGGCTCTCCCAGCTGGCCTGTCGGGGACCCTGGGTTTCATTGCCGGGAGTGGCTCTGTCCCCCCACCCTCCCCCACTCCTGCCCCCGCCCTGGCAAGATCTCACCACCCTGGCCCTCCAGCGGACCCCGAGGCCCCAGCAGGCTGGCTCCTCCGCCCCGGCAAGGCTGAGGACAGCCTAGACTGGTGCTCCGGAGGCCCCCTCCGCCCCCGCGTGGCACCGCCCTGCCCGCGTGGGCCAGAAGCAGAGGCCCGCTTCCCCGTGGTCACGTGGCAGTTCCGCCAGCAGAGGGCGTCCACGGGCAGCGTCCTTGCCGGGCCGCGTGCTGGGCCATCCGGCTGACCTTCTTACCTTCCGAAAGGAGCAGCTGATAATGGGTCCTTTCCTCCTCCGGGCTCTGAGCCAGGTCCACTGCCCTCGCTGACCCCAGTGCCTGAGAACGGCTGCCCCGCAGGCTCCGCCCCTCCCCGGCTCAGCACGCTGCTCACCCCGCCCCCTGTGGGCGCTGCTTCAGCCGGTGCCGAGACGCGCACCGTCCCGGGCTGCACCGTACGCCGATGAGCCCACGCCCCCTAGGCACTCCGTTGGCCCCACGGGCTCTCAGCAGAATTGCAGATCGCGCATGGTGGCGGGGGGCGTTGAGGGGTTGCCTGGGCAGGGTATGGTGGGGGTGCGGTCTGGAGCCTGGGGGGCAGGGCCCGCCGGGGCCTGGCTTTTAAGGAGCTCACATGGCCCCTGGCCTCTGTTGCAGGGGGCAGCCCCGCCTGTCACCACAACAGACTTCTTCCCTTGCTCGTTTCTCTCTTTGTTCTCTCTTTGTCTCTTTCTACTCCTTTTCTGGTTTGCGCATCAACCAGGAAATGGCAAAAAGCACAATTCAACCCCCTGCCTCTTGCCCCTGCTGTGGCCCTCAGAGGGCACCGAGTAAGACACGGCCTGCCAGGCACAGCTTTACACACTAACTACACGGGGTCCAGAGATGCACCTGAAACAGCCCCGCCCCCCCGGGAAGCTCACGTTCTGGGAGGTTCTCACAAGGACTTACACACAAATGTCTTAAGGCGTTGTGACTGAAAAGACAGCGTGGGAGGCTCACAGCTGGAAGGACCAGTTAGCTTTGCATTTGACCTGAGCCTCCAAGGGGCCAGGCTTGGCTGCGTGGGGGGAGATGGGCTGCAGGAACCGTTTGATCCAGGGGCAGCCGAGGGCCGAGAGCCCTGGCACGCAGCGGGTGGGCGGGTTGAGTGTGGCAGTGGGGCGCGGCGGGGGGCTCCCCGGCAGCCTCTCACTGCCGTCCTCCCTTGCAGCGTCCGCGTTCCCGGAGGACTTCTCCATCCTGACCACTGTGAAAGCCAAGAGGGGCAGCCAGGCCTTCCTGGTGTCCATCTACAATGAGCAGGGCATTCAGCAGATCGGCCTGGAGATGGGCCGCTCCCCCGTCTTCCTCTATGAGGACCACACGGGGAAGCCGGGGCCGGACGATTACCCCCTCTTCAGGGGCATCAACCTGTCGGACGGCAAGTAAGTGTGGGCACCCCTCTGCGGCCCGGGCCTGCGGGGGGTCTGGGCAGGCCCCCCAGAGCCTGCGGGCAGGCGGAGTGAGCCCTGGGCTTGGAGTCCGGGGCGCTGGGTCCCGCTCTTCCCTCTCCCTGGGCCCCCGTTTCCCTGGCATGGTGCACGGAGGCACGCCAGACGCCGGCCTCTGGGGTCAAAGGGCACTCGGGAGATGGCATGGCTGTGCCTGGCTGGGTCTGCAGGGGTTGAAGGAGTCCTGGCGGTCACAGGTGCATCAGGTGCAGGGAGGGGTGATGGAGAACAGGCGGGCCTTCCCGGGAGATGTCGGCCCGTACCTGAACCCCAGCCAGGGGGAGCCCCCTCGGTGGGGCCCGCCCCTCGGAGGCCACAGGCCAGGAAGACCTGTAGGACACAGTGCGTGGGTTTCACATAGATGCCCGGGTCCCATCCTCCCCTGTCAAACTCAGTTGCTCTGTTTGCTGTTGGGGTTCAGGTGGCCCATATGAGGCTACGCCCCGTGTGTCCCTGCCTGCTCCCCACTCTCGAGTGCACTGCCGGGTTCGGGGCCTGTGGCTTCAGGCTGCAGACCCGGGCTGGGAGACGGGGCGTCGGGGGCTCCCAGACGGCCTGGGGGGGCCTCTTGTGGCAGCGTGTGCTGTGGCTGGGTCTTGAGCGGAGGCTCCGCCCCACCGCGGTGGTGCGGGAATCAGATCGGGGCTCCTTCCCCGGGCCCCCGGGCACGGGCCCCGGGGTCGCCCGTGCCGGCGCTCCACGACGGCCCCCTCCACCCCCCGCGGCCGCCTGTTCCCCGCAGGTGGCACCGAGTCGCGCTCAGCGTCCACAGGAAAAACGTCACCTTGATCCTGGACTGCAGAAAGAGGGTCACCCAGCGCCTCGACCGCAGCGACCACCCCATCATAGACACCAACGGCATCGTCGTGTTCGGCACCCGCATCCTGGACGAGGACGTGTTTGAGGTGAGGCCCCCCACGCCGCCCGGACACGCCGGCGAGCAGCCACTGCCCGGGGGGAGCCGCGGTGGCTGCTGTCAGCAGCCTGTCCCCCGTGTCGGGGCCGGCCGGCGTGCGGCCGTGGGTCCTGCTGGCCTGAGGTCTCTGCTGCAGGCGGCAGGGCCGTCCCCCGTCAGCGGGGGCGGCTTCACGACTCTCCGGGGAGCCTGGGGGTCGCACGGAGTGGGACGGAGCTTCCGCTGGTGGAGGTACAGCGGGTGGCGTTGGTGAGCTTGGGGACGCGCGTTCATAAAACGTGGGGACCAGTGATGACGCCCCAGAGATGGTGGGGCGCTGGCCGGGGCTCGCCCAGGGAGCTTGGGCACCTGCTCAGTGACCGGGTCCCTGCCGGGGCCCCTGCCGCCACCGCCCGTCCTGCTGCCGGCGGAGGTTCTGCCGAGGTGGAGGCGGGCGGGCGGCCCGAGGGCGGCGGCGTGTGGCAGGTGTGCGCTGGTTGGGCAGTGGCTTTTCCGTGGTGGCTGTGCAGATCTCGGCAGCTCCTCGGGCCTCGTGGGCTCGCGCTGTGAATTTCATCGGAAAGAGTCAGGAGAGAGCTTTGTGGATCTTTAAAGAATTAGGACTGCTGTGGCGGTCCGAGGGACAAGTGCCCGAGGCCCCGGACCCCCTGGCTGCCCTTCGACCCGTCTCTGCCCGTGGGACCAGCGGAACCCATGACGCCTGGGGGCCCTAGTTCGTTTTTTTGTTTTTTTGTTTTTTTATGGTTTTTTTAAAAGATTTTATTTACTTATTTTTAGAGAGGGAAGGGAGGGAGATAGAGAGAGAGAGAGAAACATCAATGTGTGGTTGCTGGGGGTTATGGCCTGCAACCCAGGCATGTACCCTGACTGGGACTCGAACCTGGGACGCTTTGGTTCCCAGCCCGTGCTCAATCCACTGAGCTACACCAGCCAGGGCTCCTAGTCCGTTTTTTAAAATCTTTTGTCCTTCCCGGGGCAATGTGATCAAGTTGGGTAGGGCCACCTCATACTCCTCATACTGTAGCAGGTGACACAGAATTTTTAGTTTTTTTAAATAAAAGAGATTTACCTCCCTCCACACTTGACCCACGTGGCTTCCAGAGGAGGCTTTCCCATAGGAGCGGCCGGCACCCCGGAAATGCTTCTTCAGCAGCCACCCTCTCCCCCTGGAGGGGGGCACCCCTCATTAAGGGCCGGTGGGTCCCTCAGCTCCGTCCGCCAGGCGGAGCCTGAGGATTCTGGGGGTTCGGTGGAGGGCCCGTCACCCGGGCACCGGGCGCTGCGTTTCGTGCTCAGCGCTGTCCCCGACAGGAATTTGCGAACTCGGGAACCTGTCGGGGCCCCGGGGTGGTGGTCCCTGGGGTGGTGGTCCCCGGGGTGGTGGTCCCTGGGGTGTGTGGGGCCGCACAGAGGCCCCGTGTTGGGAGTGAAGCACCGCTGAGGGGGCGAGCCGGGAGGGAGGCCAGCAAGGCCCTCGGCACCTTCCTGCAGAGCAGCGCCCGGTTTCAGCCGGGCGGCACCGGGGCCTCCTGGGTGCGGGGCCGAAGCAGCGCCGGCCACCTCCACGCGCTCGGCCTCCCCAGACCCGGTGCGACCCTGGCGCGACCCTGGCTCTGACCGGGCCGCCCTACGGTGCGGAGGACATTGGACATTCCAGTCCCCTCCGGAGCCACCAGCTCGCTCTTCCTGGGGGTTTGCGTGTCCTGGGCCCCGCCCTCCTCCTGGACGCGGCTGTGCTCCCGTCCGGCGAGCAGCAGGGGTCCCACGGCGCGGCTCCGCCCAGAGGGGGGCAGGTGCCCGGCAGGCCGGCGGGGCCGGTTGGGAGCCCTTCTTCGGACCCCTGGTCAGAGGGGCCTGCGGCCGGCCGCCTGGGCGGGTCTCGTGGCAGGCAGGGCCCCGGAACCAGGGCCGTGTCTCTGGAAACGGCCGGCTTGCCAGCGAGTGGGCGCGTGTGCCCGGCGTGAGGGGATGGGGGTGCGTTTGCTCAGTGGAGGAGCCGGGCGGGAGGCCGGTCCTGTGTGCCCAGCCCCCCGCCAGCCCTCCCGCACCCAGGAAGCTGCGCCAAGGGTGGCTCAGCAGAATGGCAGCACGGTGGGGGCTGGGCCCCGCACCCGAGACTGCCTGAGCCCGCCCATCCTGCCCTGACATCCTGATGGGCTTCGGGTGGGACGGTCCCAGCAGCCCCTGCGTCTCTGTCCACCTGACCCCGGGAACCGGGTCCTTGGAACCCGGGAGCGACCTTCCTCGCCAGTGTGCACCCCGGTGGCAGCTGTGGTGCCTTGGCCCTGGCCGTGCCCTGGCCCGTGGGGCGCGCGCAGACTGGAACCTTCCAGGAACAGCCAGCACCAGCTGCGCTCGGGGACAGCGGCCTTCCCTGCACGATCGGTGACCTCACCGCCCCTCGGCCTGGACTCCTGCCCGGTGCCGGTGGCGGGCAGCCTGCTGGCCGCGGGCCCGTGACCAGCTGGGCACCGGGAGGGTGTGGCTGCTCAGCAGGGGCAGGTGGGAGCGGGTGACACGGGGACACGGTGCGGTTTCCTGGAGGTGTTGGTGCCGAGGGTGCACCCTACCCCCGGACTCGCGCCTCGGGGGGCCGGGGCGGGCGGCCAGCCCTGAGGACGTGCCAGTGCCGGCCTGGGTGGCGTTGGGTGCTCACGGTCCAGGCGCAGCCAGCAGCTGGGGCGGCTGTCTCTGCCCGGGGGGCCGGAGACACCCCACGGAGTCACCAGGCCCTGCATCTGCTGTGGCCTGGCCCAGACGGGCTGACGGGGCGCCTCCAGCCGGGTCCCGTGGAGTGACGTCACCGTGGACTTCCCAACACGTGGGTCCCGTGGGAGGGTCAGCGCCCGGGGCTGCAGGAGGGGGGTGTCCCTGCGTGGGGACCTGAAGTGTTTCAGCGGCTCCAGAGGGAGGGCACACACATGGGGACGGCGGGGTCTTGCCAGGAGGGGATGGAGGGGGGCGGCTCTCCTGGAGGAGCAGCCTGGAGCTCTGGACGCTGTCCCCGGGCCTCACCAGCGGCAGGGGTGGGGGGAGGGGAGCCCACCCAGCTTGCACCCGGGGGCTGCTGGAGGGCCCGGCACCCAGGGGGCTGTGGGCAGCTCTGGCAGCACCTGGCCCCCACTCACCCTGCCCGGGGCCTGGGGCCAGCCCGGGAAGACGGGGCTGCTGGCTGCTGGTGAGGACGACGGGAGCGGACGCCTGACCCAGCCCTCCGCTGGGGTCCGCACGGCGGGCTCACGGGTCACCTAACCCCACCTCAGGGTGAGGGAGGTCAGGTGTTATCAGAGCCGCAACGACAATAGCGATGACCCTTCCTGTCACTAGGCCCCCTGCTGTGCAGACGGGGGGGGGGGGGGGGGGGGGATTCGGGACGTTGGCCGGCCCAGCCAGGAGGGAGCGGCTGGACTTCAGCCTCCCCTGCGAAGGGCCTGCTCACGGTCGCTGCCCTGAGTGTGCTGGGGGGCGGGGCCTGAGACCCCTCCAAGGAGGGGCCGTCTGGGGCTGTGGGGTCTGCACCGGGTCTGCAGCGCCCTGGGAGCCCTCTGGTGGCCTTGGGAGGAAGTGTCTGAGGCGGCAGAGGGTGCCCCCCCCACGCGGAGCCTGTCCTGGGGCTGGAGGGCGGCCCCCCCCTCCCGAGTTGGGCAGCAAGTCCGCTGGCCCCCGCTGTGAGAACACGGAGAACCCTCCTCAGAGGCAGCTGGTGCCCACGCCGCGCTGGCTTCATGCAGACGCTCTCGGCCCCCGGGGTGGCCAGGCACCTGGGGTCTCTGTGAGCTGAGGAGCCTGCCTGGGCCGGCCACTGCCAGCTCAGACACCCGAGGCCCGGGTGGGGTGGGGTGGGTGACGGGTCCCAAGGACCCCTCTGGTGGCCGTGGGTGGGCAGAGAGACCCCGAGTCAGGCCTGACCATCAGGGACGCCGAGTGCCGGCCCCGGTTGGCGGGAGGGAGCCTGGACGGTCTCCTGGCGGGACGCCAGACCACGGATGGCTGCCCACCCCCGGGGCATCGGGCCGGGGCAGCCGAGGGGAGCACCTGACATGGTGTTGGGCGTGGTAGCGGAAGCTTCTAGGGGCTCGGGCAGAGCCTGCTGACCCGGCCGGGGCAGGAACAGGACAGAATGGAGACCGTCAGAGTGAGGGGCGGTGTGGGCAGAGCAGCGGCTGCTCCTCTGGGCAGGCGGCCCGGGCGGCCGCGGGGAGGCCACCTGGGGTTGGCACCCATGCACCTGCGTGATGCTGGGGCGTGGCCTGGGCGTCCGAGGTGGGGCCAGGTGCATGCAGCCTGCGTTCCCCAGGCCGGTGGGGCTGGGGCCCCCTCTCCGCCAGGGGCTGCCAGGGCGACATGAGGGTGTCGTGTATGGGGGCTTGGGGCCCAAGGTGGCTGCGTGTGCGCAGGACGCAAGGCTTGACCTCCAGGGGGAGCAGGCAGCTCTGGGGTGCGAGCCGGGGGACCGCAGGTGGTGACTCGGAAGCCCCCCAACCCCACACTGTGCCCTTCCGAGAGACCTCCTCACTGAGCCCCAGTGCATGCGCCGTGACAAGGGTGAGGGGAAGCTCTGTCCTGGAGCGGCCACGGGGACACGCGGGGCTGGTCCGTGGGACGCACAGAAGGGCACGGGGGCGGGGGTGCGGGACAGCGAGGCTGCACTGGGTGGCGCCCCCGAGGAAGCCCTCCGGTCGGGACTGCGGGGGCCCCAGCACTGGCTGGGCTGCGGCTGTGGGTGGGGACCCCGTCCCGGGCCCCTGGTGACGCCCCAGCACCTCCGAGGGCAGCAGCCCGGGCTGGCCAGAGGCGGAGTCGCCCTGCGATGTCCTGCAGGCGCCCAGGGATGGGGCTCCCCTTCGGTTTCCACTCAGAAGGGGTTGCCCAGAGCAGAGAGTTGTGCACCAGTCCTGTGCACACACACACGTGCGTGCACACAACACTGCATATGCATGCACACATGGACAGGTGTGCACGCACCACACATGCACACACAGATACATGTGCACGCACGCATGTGTACACTGGCACATGTAAACATGCATGCAGGCACACACATGCGTGCACACACTTGCACATGAACACACATGCACCCACACTCACATAAATGCAAACCAAACACCACAGACCCTGCAAGTGGGCAGTAGGTTTGCAAGTGGGGGTGCAAGGCTGCCTCTGGCCGGGGGCAGTGGCCCCCCCAAGGTCGAGGCCGGGCTGCTGGAGGGCCCGGGGGGTTGGAGCCGCCCACCTGCGAGGCCCCCTGGCACGGAGAAGCCCTGGGCTGCCCTTGGGAACGCCCAGGGCCGTGCCTACCAGTGGCGCCGACCCGCGGTCGGCCTCACGGAGCTGGCGCCAGAGGCCACAGGCTGAGGCCTCGCTGTGGGTGGTCCCCACAGTCGCAGTGGGGGGCTTGGGGTCGAGTCCCAGGAGGCCACCTGAAGACCCTCTCAGAAGTGTCACGGAGCTGGAACTGCTGGCTTTCCGGGTGGGAGGCGGCGTGTGCCAGGTCAGGGCAGCGAGGGGCATGCTGGCTCCCGGTCAGTGGGTGGCGGCCGCAGCCCCCAATGCGGGGAGCTGGGCTCGTGAGGGGTCAAGTCCAGGGAGCTCGACCAGTGTGCGGTCGGGGTTCGAGGCGTCGCCAGGGCAGAGTGTATCTCTGTGCCGGGCCCCCTGCATGCGTGGGGGACGCAGGGGTGGCTGAAGAGAGAGGCCGAGGCCCCCAGAGGCTACGTCCCATCAGGGGTCTCCAGATTGGGGGGCGGCTGGGATGGACAGTCTGGCACGCGCCCCCTTGCTTCAGCTGGGAATTTCTTGGCTCCGATTGGATGTTTCAGAAGGAACCCAAGGGTGTCCTGAGGTCTCCCTGGGGACGGAAGGAGGGGCACTTTCCAAGGGGCTGCCCGGGGCTCAAAGCGGAAGGTGGGGCTTGGGTGAGGACGGTGAGGGCCCCTGTCAGTCCGGGCTGCGCGTTGGGACGGCTGGAGCGTGTGGACCCTGGTCACTGTGCCTCGGTTTCCTCCTCCCCACAGTGGGGTGGGGCAGCGGCCAGATCCCCGCCCTCGGGGAGAAGCATTCACGAAAAAAACGGGCGCATTTTCTTGGTGTGAAAACCCACCTGGAGGTTGGTGGGAGGAACGACTTTGAGCACGTACCGACGTCTGCAGGGAAGGTGGGCGCCGGAGAGGAGGGGGCCTTGAGCTCCCTGGGGGGCTGTCTGTGTGGGGACAGGGCTGCCTGCGGCGTTCGGAGCTCTGGGTTCAGGGATCGGGGCTTTCAAACCCGGGAGTCGGGGGGCACGTGGGTGGAACCGTGCCTCAGGGGCCAGGGGTCCGTGGGCCTGTGCTGGACTTGAGGACGGTCACCCGTTCTGCCATCGGGTTGCCTCCACCCCCCCCCCCCCACAGTCTCTGGGCCAGGTTTCCCACAGAGCCTTTGGGGAGTGGGGGACGGTGAGAGACTCCCTCCCTGGGACTGTGTGCTCCACTGGCACCTCGCTGCACACCCCCCGGGGGGCCATCTGGGGGCCCCACGCTTTGTGACTCCCAGGACAGGCCACACCTGCTCCTTCCCGCGCCTGTCTCTGCTGTCCAGGCGCAGGACGGACGGATGGCGGGTTGGTGGGGGGGCAGCACACCCCGACTTCTGTGGTTTGGGGGGCAGCCGCTCCAGAGGGGAAGGCTGACTGAGGACAGGCTCCTCCTCTCCTGTGAGACCCCAGGCTAGTGTCCTGGGTCCCGAGGGGGTCCCTGCGTGCCGCCTGTTCACGGGCTTGTGTCCTTCCCCAGGGTGACATCCAGCAGCTGCTCTTCGTCTCGGACCACCGGGCGGCCTACGACCAGTGCGAGCACTACAGCCCCGACTGTGACACGGCCGCCCCCGACACCCCGCAGTCCCAGGACCCTGGCCCGGACGACTACGTGAGTCGGGGCGCCGGCCAGGCCCACGGGGGCCCCGGGGGCGGGAAGGGTGGGGCGGACGGACACAGACACCGGGGCAGCTCCCTGTGGCATGCCCCCTGGGCGGGAACCTGGGCCGAGCCGCAGAGGACATGGGTCCGGAAGCCTTCCCCCTGAGCTTCAGGGGGTTTCTAGCCTAGGACGCGAGGTGTCTCTGGGCCCCCTGGGCTGTGACCAGACTGGTCAGGCCGTCCGAGCGGGGATGCGGCAGGCACCCGGGGGGCTGAGTCTGGGGGGAGCTGCCTGGAGCCTGCCCAGTAGGGGGCGCCGAGGGCCGTCCGCACAGAATGGCCGGTCCTCTGACCCCCAGCGTCCGTGCGAGGAGCCGCCTGATCCGTGCGCTCCGGGAGCATGCCCTGGGCGTCGCCCCCTGGCCGCGGCCCGCTGTGGTCTGGGGCCGGCCGTTCTCGCCCTCCTGCCTGCATGGGGGGGGCGGGGGGGCACCTGGGCTCCTGAGCGGCGGTCCTTTCCCGTCCCCGCCGGCCCCGCGTCCTCATGCGCCGGTCCCCCCCAGTACCCGGACGGAGAGGGCGAGGGCGAGACCTACTACTACGAGTACCCCTACTACGAGGACCCCGACAGCCCCGGCAGGGAGCCCGCCGCCGCCGCCACCCGGAAGCCAGTGGAAGCTGCCAAAGAGACCACGGAGATCCCCGAGGTCGGGGCGGGCCCCCGGGCGGGACACGCGGGGCGGGACACGGGGGGCGGGGGGCGCTGTGGGAGGATGGCGGGGTCCCGCAACGCCGCCCCTCTCCGCCCGGCGCCGCGCAGGAGCTGACCCCGCCCCCCACGGCGGCCCCTGCGGCGCCCGACGCCAGCGAGGGGGCCGGGAAGGAGGAGGACCCCGGCATCGGGGACTACGACTACGTGCCCATCGAGGACTACTACACGCCGCCCCCTTACGAGGACATCGGCTACCCCGAGGGCGTCGACGACCCCGACCAGCCCCCCGACCACGGCGCGGGGGCGGGGGTCCCCACCAGCGCCACGGGCGGCGCCTCCAACTCCTCCAACGTAATTGGTCTCCCTCCCTCTGGGTGGGCGGGGCCAGGGAGGACCACCCACCGGGAGGGGGCGCTCTTCCGTTCTCCGCCTCTGCCCGGGTGTCCCGGGGCGGCCCTGCCCCCGGGGACGCCAGGCGGGGCTGGGGTCTCCGACCCGCCGAGTGGGTCTGTAGACTGCAGAGCGGGCAGCGTGAGCCCCGTGCCCGGGTCGGGTGGCGATGGACGCGGATGGTGCCCGCAGCCCGGGCCCCTGTGTGTGGCCTGGGCAGCGTCGGGCGGGGTCCAGCGGGAGGTGCGAGGGTGGGTGGGGCCCCCGGATGGGAGGAGCGCGGCCGGCCCTCCGGGGAGCGAGCGACGTGGGTGTTCCCAGCGGGCGGACCTGGCCCGACATGTCCTCCAGTGACCGCGATGTGGTCATTTACAACATGGCACCGATGTGCGCCCCCCCCCCACGGGCCTGTCACCCGGTTTCCAGATTAGGAAGGAATGCAGCCCCCCATGCGACACGAAGCAGAAGCTTAAAAATAGCCAGATTCTGGTGGGCCACAGAGCGGGCCCACGGGGTTCTGATGGGGCCAGACCCCTCTGCGGTGGGCGGGGGATGGGGGACATGTTACCCCCAGGCCCCGGGGCCGTGGAGGGGGTCCGACGTCCCCGATATCCCCGGCACAGCCCCAGTCGGCCACGGGGTCCCGGCAGGCGGGTGGGTGACGGCGCCTCCTCGTGGTGACGGTGAGAACGTGCCAGCAGACCGCCGGGGACCCCGGGAGCTCGCTCTCCCGACAAGCCCGACTCCAGGCTCCTGGGAGGCCACGCCCCCGGAGCCCCGAGGTCGTGGGCCCTGCAGCTGACCTGGCGCCCTGGGCCCCTGGTGACCCTGTTTCCTCTCGCTGGCAGCCGGCTCCACCCCCCGGGGAGGGGAGGGACGACACGGACGGGGAGTTCACCGAAGAAACCATCAAGAACCTGGACGAGAGCTACTACGACTCTTACTACGACCCCACGGCCTCCCCGTCGGAGGTCGGGCCGGGCATGCCCGCCAACCAGGACACCATCTTCGAGGGGGTGAGCGGCGGGGCGGCTGTGGGGAGGGCGGGGCTCCCTCCGCGGGGCGCGCTGCCCCGCTCCGTGAGCCGAGTCTCCGGCTCCCACCGCCCGGCTCCCCTTCCCCTCACCCTGTCTCCGTCCGCGTTTCCCTCCCCAGATCGAAGGGCCGCGGGGCGAGAAGGGGCAAAAGGGAGAGCCCGCCATCATCGAACCGGTAAGGACGCTTGCTTCCGCCGTCTCGGACGGGGGCGGGGGCGGGGCGGTCACCGTGCAGGGGGGGCGAGCCGGACCGGCGGGACCCCTGTGCCCTGGCCCGCTCTGAGGAGCCCGTGACCCCGGGGACTGCACGCACGGCTCCTCGCTGAGACGGGCGGGGGGTGTTCCCCACTCGGGTGCAGGCGGTGGGGGGTGGGGAGGTGTCGGGACTCTGTACCCGCTGTCCTGAGGGGGGCAGGCCCCTCCGGAAGGTCGCAGAAGGCTGGGCCCCGGGTGCTGCAGATCCTGGGGGGTAGTGGCGGGGGTGGTCCACCAGGGGCTCTGCCCCCGTGGGCTGCGGTGCCCCCGGAGCTGCTCACGAGACCCATTAGGGGGATCCCACAAACCCCAGTGCACATCCCGGTTGAGTATAAGACCCCGCCCTGCCGGGCAGCGGGGTCACCACATCTCCACAAGTGGAGCCGCAGGGAGGGGGCAGCCCTGATGCCCCTCATGGGGTGGGGGTGTTGGTGGGGGTCCCCTCAGCCCTGGGGTGCCCTCTGACCTCAGGGAGCTGGGCCGGGCTGGTGGCAGCGGGGTGCCCCTGTGGCCCGAGAGCAGCCCAGTTGGGGCCCCCACCCCACCCATGCCTGTGGCAAGGGGCCCATGATCATCTGGGTGGGCGGGTCCCATGTGCTGCATGTGCCGGGCATGGGGGGTGGGTCAGGAGGGGAGTGGGCGGGGCCGGTGGCTGAGGTCCACCCCGCCACGTCCTCCAAGTGCCAGAGGGAGTGTGCCGGCTGCAGCTGCAGGCCGGCTGGGGGGCCGTGGCTGGCCAAGACCGCTGCCGGGACCCAGTTCCTGTCCCACCCTGGCCTCCTGGGTGGGGGGCCCAGTGGACACCACCCTCCTAGACACCTGGGGGCTCGTTCAGACCCGTGACCGATGGCCCCCCAGAGAGGCCTGGAGCCCGTGACCGGGGTACCTGGGACGCAACCCGTCTGAGGGTGGAACTCCCCGTGGGCAGAGCGCCCTCACCGGGCCCGTCCCCAGCAGGGAAGCGCCCAAGGGGCCAGGGCCCTCTGGTGTGGCTCTGTAGCCCCCGCCCCCAGGCCTGTCCGGGATCGGGGACCCCCACTCCCTCGGGGCTGCGGACCTGGGACAAGCATCTCTTGCTGGGCCGGGGAGCCTCCTCTCCGGTGCTTTCTCCTCTGGGTCCCAGGAAGACGGGCTTGTCTGAGGGGTTGGGGGAGGTGCAGGGGAAGGGTGCAGAGGCACCCCGGGGGGGCACCAAGGTCAGGTGGCCCCCTGCTCAGCCACGAGGAAAGTCCCGACCCCAGTGTCGGCGGCCCCCTGGGTGCAGCCCAGCCTGGGGACCGTCACGGAAGAATGGGGCTCCCCCATGGTCGGAGCTGGGCTTAGCTCACGGGGCGCAGGGCCCGGCGGTGACGTCTCCCCAGATGGCGGGTCCCCTGCTGGGCCTGCTGGTGACGTGGGGTGCCTCGTGGGGTGCTCCAGTGCTCCAGCGAAAGGGGTGTCTTGCCCTGGGAGGCCAGGGGGGCACCCAGCTGTGGAGTCCGGGTCTGGGCCCCTTGCTCTGGGGGGCCGGGCTGCATCCCTGTCTGGAGAAGCTTCCTGGTTGCTGGCAGAGCCCGTGAGGAGAGCCCTGCGTCCCGCACCCGGGTGGGGAGGCAGCGGGCCAAGACCCCTGGGAGCTCGTGTGCAGGAAGCCCGTCCCGTCCTCACGGGGGGGCCCGGCCATCTGGGCGCGGGCAGGGGAGGCTGCCCTCCCCTCCGGCCCGAGTGCTGTCCCGCCCAGCCGGTCGGAGTGCCCGTGGGCCCCTGGCCCTGTCCCCGGAGGGACCGTGCAAACAGCTGGAGTTTCTCAACCCGGAGCATGGCCAGCTGTCCTTGGAGTCTCCACCGCCATCAGCAGATAGCCGGGTCCTGGGAGGGGCCGATGTGGCCTTGCCACTGGCCGAGGAGGGTGGGGGGCCGTTTCCTGTCCCCCGCCTGGCCCAGCGCCCTCCCTCTGGGGGACGTGAGTCACGGTGGATGGAGCAGGGCTCTTGGAACCAGCTCCTTCTCCCCGTCATCTCGGGAGCTGGCTGGCCGTTCCCACTTAGGCCCGGCCCCTTCTGCGATTTGTCGGCGACATCGGGGCCTCCCTTAAAGGGTGGGAATCCTCCCCCCACCCCCCACCCCAGAGTGTTCTGGGTAATCAGCACTGGGGCTCCCGGCCGCCTGCCCTGGGACCTTGGGGACTAGGAGGTCACAGGTCGGCGGCTTCTCTCCCCCGTGAGCCTCCGTCTGAGCCACGGGAGCCACGGGGACCACCGCGCCTGCCTCCCCCTGTGCTCTAACGCACCGTGGTTTTCCTGCGCACGGTGGGTTGGGCCTCCACGGAGCGTTCCGAGCGGCGGGCTGGCTGCTCCCCCCACCTCCCCCCGGCCCCGGCGGATCTCCGAAGCGGGGTCCGCACCCTGGTGGCCTGTGGGCAGGGCTGGCACACCACGGCAGGGCCCCCTCCCTGCGGTCCTCACTGTCCCAGTCGGCGGTGGCCCTGGGGGTGCGCCCCTGGC
Organism: Phyllostomus discolor; assembly: GCF_004126475.2. Taxonomy (NCBI): domain Eukaryota; kingdom Metazoa; phylum Chordata; class Mammalia; order Chiroptera; family Phyllostomidae; genus Phyllostomus; species Phyllostomus discolor. The sequence goes on from NW_023397542.1 coordinate 98,788, forward strand.
TGGCTTCGCCTGGGAGAGCTCGAGCCCCCGCCACCCGGCTTGCCGATGCCGCGGTACCCGGCGTCCCTCCCGGGAGACCGCCGCCCGGGAGAGCCCCAGCGTGCCAGCACGCCGAGCGCAGCAGCTGGCACAGGCGGGAAGACAGCTGCGGCCTGGGCCCCCGCAGGCCCGCGTTTCCCCCCCTGATCCCGGCTCAGGCACTGAGCCCGCCCGGCTGCCGCGTCCCGGGAGGCGCCGGCACGCTGGCACGCGGAGTTGTTTGCACAAGCCCTGTGTACATCGCGAGTACAAACATTTCTCCGTGTGCACATCTGTGTAAACACGGCGTCCATCCTTGCAGGGACCGCGGAGCCCTGGTGGGGCGGGGAGGGGCGGGGCGGCCCCGGGGCTGACCCTGCGCCCTGCTGGGCCTGACCCCTTGCCCCCAGGAGGCCACACCAGGTTGCACAGGGACAGACCCTTTGGCAGACGAGTCCAGGGCACGATGGCGGCGCGCGCCCCAGGAGAAGCTGCTGTGCTTCCCGGGGTGGGGGTGGGGGCAGCGGGTGGGCCCAGAGCCAGGGCCAGTCTGGGGCCCCCACACCGTCTCGGCCACCACCAGGACCGGCAGGGAGGAGGGCATCACGGTGCCACCGGGTCCCGGGAGGACCGGACGCCGCCCTGGCTGCGTGTGCAGTCAGCAGGTCCCCAGGAGGCGCGGGCCCTTCCTCCCCTGCAAGGTGGTGCGCTGGCTCAGAGCCCCCCGGGAGTGGGCGTGAGACCCAGAGGACAGGGGAGGGGGCCTACCTGGGAGGGGGCCGGAAGTGGAGGCCCGAGGTGGGCAGCCAGCCGACTCCCCCGTCCCCTCTGCAGGGGGGAGCTGACGCCCATGGTCCCCTCCGCTGCCCACAACCCCGCTTGGGGACGGGCGACCTTGTCCCATTTTGAGGTAAAGATGGTGAGGCTGGTGGGGCCAGGGCAGGCAGGCAGCTGGGGGCGGAGGCGTCCGGGTGTCCCTGGACTCGGCGGTACGGCGCTCTCGCCCTGGGCTGCGGCCGGACAGCAGTTGCTCCCTGGAGGGAGGTGGGGGCTGGACGGTCCAGGTTGGCCTGTCTGAGCAGTGACAGCCCCTCGGGCCGGGCCTGGGGCCCCTCCTCCCTCAGGCAGCCGTGGCCCAGGGCCTGCCCAGCCTCTGCCCCTCAGGGAGACGGGGGGACCCTGCCTGGGATCGGGCTCTGGGTCCCCTCTCTCTGCGTCATAAGGGGCTTTTGGAGCTGCTCTGAGGGGCATGTGGGCGGCTGCCCTGGGCCTGCCGCTGCTCCTGGGAGTGCTCTCGGAGGACGGTCACCGTGGCTGCACCCCAGCCCCCTCCCATCCCCGGCACGGAGCCCAAAGACCCCTGCCGGGATGGTGGGTGCTGACTGGGGCCTTGGGGTGGGGCCGGACTCAGACGCCGTCTCCCTCTCTTGCAGGGCATGCTCTTGGAGGGGCCCCCCGGCCCTGAAGGCCCTGCAGTGAGTATCCCCTTCCGGTTCCTTGGTGTGGGGGGTGCTCAGGGGTGGGCCCTCAGGGACGCCCCCTAATACCCCCGGGTGGGAGAGAGAGCGCCCCCTGCCCTTGGCAGACACCCTGGGGCGCAGCCAGGCAGGAAGGGCTCTTGCCTGCGGCTGCGTCTCATAAAACTCTGTTCTGATCCTGCTTTTCCTCCTAGGGTCTCCCGGGCCCTCCAGGAACCATGGGTCCCACCGGCCAAGTGGGTGACCCCGGAGAGAGGGTAAGGCGCCCCGTGCTCCGAAGGCTCGTCGGCCCGCCCCCCACCCTGGGGTGGGCGCGGTCCTCACGCGTGCAGACCCCGCCGGGCCGCCCCTCCTGCGGGTGGCCCCGGCCCCGTGTGCCCTCACGCCGCCCCTCGGGTGTTTAGGGAGCCCGACTGGGGCCTGCCCTGCGCTGGGGGCAGGGGACACCGTAGGAGTTAGACCGGTGGGGCTGCGTCCCGCAGGGGCCCACAGCGGGCCCTGCAGCCATGCATCCGAGTGACCGTGACCACAGCAGCCACCACGTCCGTGCCCCACAGAATCTGCACGGACCCCCCTCCATCCAGCTCCCCCTCCGTGGAGGGAGCTTGCTCCGGAGCAGATGGCTCGTCCCGGGGTCCCCCTGGCCAGAGGGGCGCCCCGCCCCACAGGGTCCCTGCAGCAGAGATGAGGGCTGGACCCAGGACGACGCAGTTTCACTCTGACACCTAGTGGGCCTCTGGGGCACTGCAGCCTGGGGGTGCCGGCCCCCGGGGGCTGCTTCCTTTCCCTTTCGTTCTGTGCTCCCGCTGTCCTGGCCGGACTGGGCGTGGGCGCGCCCGGGTGAGGGCGGAGTGCCGGCTAGGCAGTGGCGAAGGGAAACTGGGAGCACGTGTCCCAACAGGAAGGGGGGCAGGCGGGCGCTCACCCCCGGGGCCCGGCGCACGGTGCATGGCCCGGGGCAGAGCGGGCTTGGGGCTGTCCATGGCTGGGTCTGGTGGTGTGGAGGGGCCGGCGGCTGCCTCCTCGGGGGCTGCTGGCTGGGGGTGGGCCTTGGGGCGTCCGGGCAATGAGGCAGCTGGAGCAGCCGGGTCCTGGGTGAGCGGTGGGACAGGGACAGGTGCCCCTCGTTCCGTGTGGCCCGGTGACCTCGGCCTGGGTCGGGACCTCCAGCAGGTCTCCCTGCCGCTCTCAGCCTCAGCGTTGACCACTGTCCAGGTGTCCGTCTGTCCGCCTGTCTGTCCAGCAACACAGACACCCACTGGGTCTCTGAGGGGCCGGACACAGGTCTGGGACTGAGGCTGTGGATGCTCGTGGCCCGAGGGCCGCTCCCACCCCTGGGTCCTGGCTCGTTGGTGGAACCGGCTCAGGCCAGTGGCAGCGGCCGCCCTGCCGGTGCCTGGCGCCCCGAGGCCCGACCCGCTGCTCCATGTGTGGGGGGGGGTCCGTCCTCTCCGCGGGCGCCCAAGTGCCCGGGGCGTCTCGGCAGAGAGAGGGGGAGGAAGAGGCCGGCGTGAGGGCCCCTGAGGATGGAGACTCGGCGGACGTGGGGCTGCCTGAGTGTCCCTCCTGGTGTCCGGAGCCACCGGGCACGCCCGCAGGAGTGCGCTCTTCATGCAGACACCGCGTGGACGGCGCCCCGGCCCCGGGAGACGCAGACCTCTGGTTGTAAACTGGGGGGCTTTGTTGGGGGTCGGCCCCAAGGCAGAAAGCTCGGCGGTGAGCAGCCGTCCGCGTAGAGTTCCAAGAGCCCCGCTGGGCGGCAGGACACGTTCCAGGTTTTTTAAAAAGATTTTATTTATTTATTTTTAGAGAGGGAAGGGAGGGAGAAAGAGAGAGAGAGAGAGAGAGAGAGAGAGAAACATCAATGTGCGGTTGCTGGGGGCCGTGGCCTGCAGCCCAGGCATGTACCCTGACTGGGAATCGAACCTGCGACACTTTGGTTCGAAGCCCGAGTGCAATCCACTGAGCTACACCAGCCAGGGCTGCGGATTTTTTTTTTAAGTTTTTTTATAAAAAATCTGAGAGCTGCTTCTGAGATGGCAGACAAGGGCCATCGGCCTGGACCGATCAGCAGTGAAGACAAGAACGACCCTTTGACCCTGCAGCCCGCCTCCGGGCCCGCCCTGAGAAGGCGCCCGGACTTGCAGCGCGGCAGAAGGCGGGTGCCGAACCCCGGGGCGCCCCCGGGGCGCGTAGCTGCAGGACGGGTCATCTTCGATCCCTCCAGGGCCCCTGGACGGCCGTGCCCTCAGAACCAGGCCCAGCTCAGAGGTGGGCCGGGGCTGGCAGGACAACACGTGGATGCTGGTCTCACACAAAGGGGGTCCCGCCTCCCAGGCCACGTCCCGGCCCCCGTGGGCTTCCTCTGCATGGACAGACGTGACCCCCGGTGACCTCCGGGGCAGGAGCAGACCACACTGTGTCTGAGTCCGCGTGAGGTGGCACCGCGAGAGGACGGGGGTCGCTCCCCTCCAGGAAAGGGCGAGTGTGCGGGAGTGCGGCCCCGGACGGCTCCACTCCCTTCCGGGGGTCCCAGGGCAGCCACCCTGGGTCTTAGTCTTCCTGGCCGGGCGTCGGTCCCGTCTCCTCGCTCCAGCGGGGTGAGCGCATGCCGTCCTCTGTGCAGGGGACCAGAACCCACGCCCCTGAGTTCCCCGGGAGGGCGGTGGACAGGACTGCTCATGGGGTCGGCCCGGTGAGCTCCCATCTCGATGCGTCCGCCTCGGGCTTGCGGGGCGCCTGCCCGCGTGGGCGAGAGGCTGAGCGACCACGAGCCCTGTCCTGGAACCGCCCTCTCACGGGGAAGCCGTGTGTCCGCTCGGTCCTGGGCCGGCCAGAGCGGGCTCAAGGGCCCACCCCGGAGGGGCATCTGTGTGGGGGCCCACCTCAGAGACCGGGGCAGCTGGACACGAAGAAGTCCCAGCGGCACGGCCCCTTTGCTCTGACCCCTGCGTCTGTCCGAGCCGTGGACACGCCTCACGGCCTCGTCCGTCTGAGCAGTGACACGTGGGTCAGTGGGGCCGGATGAGGGGCCCCGACTGACGATGTGGAGGAGCCTGGCCTCGCAGCAGCCCCGGAGTAGGGGGGACACACACGACCCTGGAATGGGTGTCCCGGAGCGGTGGGCACCCCGGCGCTGCACCCCTGCTCCCTCCCGGGGTGGGGGTCGCCGCTGCCCCTGGGTTGCAGCCCCCGCCTTTGCTCCTTCTGTCCGGGCACCTCTGAATCCGCCTGGACCCCCCTCCTTCCTCACCCCTCCCCCTCCGGAGCCTTTCCTTATCGTGGCCCCACAGCGATGCCGTCCTCTTCTGGGCTGGGGTTCTGGAACGTTCTGGGCTTCGAGGTCTGGCACTCCTTTGTGCGTGTCCGGGGTGTTTCTGGCTGGGCCGTGGCTCCCAGGCCCCCCCCTCCTGGCCCAGCCAGCTCCGTCCCTCTGCTCTCTGACCAGGCTCTCTGGCCCCTCTGTCCACAGGGTCCCCCCGGACGTCCAGGCCTCCCTGGGGCCGACGGGCTGCCTGGGCCCCCCGGAACCATGCTCATGCTCCCTGTGAGTACCCCCATGTGTGTGGGGGGGGGGCAGTGGCCGCTGGGTGGTGGGGCCCTGGGCTCTTTCCAGGGGGGACCATCCCCCGACCACAAACTCGCCCCTTTCTGGGCCCGAGTGGGCGTGCCTGCCAGCAGGTCCCGCCCTGAGCCTGACCTGCCCGTGACCTTGTGGGGGAAGGTCACAGGCTGCCTCCCTCATGGGAAGCCCCGGCCCTGGAGAGAGAGTACGTGGTTGGTCTGGACGTGGGTCTCCTGACTGACGTCTGTTTCCTGTGAGCCCGCACTGTCCGTCCGTCAGTCTGTCCGTCTGATGCCCGGGGCGCTGGGTGCAGCTTGCGGTCCCCTGGAGTGGAACCCCGGGCCGGCCTTGCTGGGCCTCCTCAGTGCAGGCGGGGGCACGGGCCCTTGGCCTCTCCTCGCAGTAACTAGGGGCCGTGGGGGCTCAGGGTGAGAGGCCGCAGGCACCAGGAAGGGCTCCCCAGACGGGGAGGGTCCCCTGAGGCCCTGGGGCTGAAGTTGGCGGGTGGGGCTGGGGCAGCTATGTGGGGTACAGTAGGGCAGCTGTGTGGAACATAGTAGGGCAGCCGTGTGGGGCACAGCAGGGCGGCGGGCACTGCAGGGGTGGGGTAGAAGCTGCCCAACCAGACCGCTGGCTCCGAGGCTCCGCTGTGCCCCCCGGGGTCCGGCGTGGGCACCCACGTCAGGGCACCCCTGGGTGACCCCCGTCTTACACCCGCAGTTCCGGTTCGGAGGGGGCGGCGATGCCGGCTCCAAAGGCCCCATGGTCTCCGCCCAGGAGTCCCAAGCTCAAGCCATTCTGCAGCAGGCGCGGGTGAGTGGGGTCCGGGGGTCTGGGGGGTGGGGCACTGGGGGGGCAGCAGGAGTGGGTGAGTGGTCCCCACAATGGGCTGGGCTGAGCTGGACACTCCTGGGAGTGGCCTGGGGCCCACGGGACCCCGGTCCTGTTACTGCCCCACTCTGCACACCCACCAACGAGTGAGCTGAGCTCCTAACCAAGGAGGCCCAGAGCGCCGATGGCCCCTGATGGGTGACACGGCCCCCCGGGCTGGGGTGCGTCAGTGACCGTGGCGGCACGCCTGTGACTGTGGCGGCACGCCCGTTGTGGGGCTCTGCAAGTGGCCACGGGATCGGCCTCCATCTGGCCGCATCCGTGTGCCCTGCAGCCAGCCAGGCGGCACCGACGGCCGAGTGCGGGGTGGCGGCAGGACAGTTAGGGCAGCGTGCAGTCGCCGCAGGGCAGAGTGCCCCGCGAGATGCCCTGGAGCGTGTAACAAGCCCCGCCACCCAGATGCATGACCGGGCCTGCCCGCTGGCCTGTCC
>NW_023397543.1:0-27667 GCF_004126475.2 Phyllostomus discolor
CAGGAAGCAAGCACACACAATGGGCTAAATATAGTCTATTCAATAAATGGTGTTTAGAGATTGGACAGATGAGTGCACAAATAGAAACTAGACCACCTTCTCTCACTATGCAAAAGAATACATTCAAAATGGATCAAAGATTGAAAAGTTAGACCCAAACCATAGAAATCCTAGAAGAAAACATAAGCAGCAAAATCTCAGACATTGCTCATAGATTGCTCTCAAAAATATTTTTTATCAGAAATATCTCTTCAAGCAATGGAAATAAATGAAAAAATAAACAAATGGGACTACATCAAACTAAAAAGATTTTTCACAACAAAGGAAAATATCAACAAGATTTGAAAACACACAGGATGGGAGAATGTATTCACCAATACATCTGATAGGGGTTAATATCCGAAATGTATCAAGTACTTATGAAACTCAACACCAAAAACACAAACAACCCAATTAAAAAATGGGCAAAGGCTCTGAATAGACACCTCTGGGCCCTCTGTGTGTCCTCCTTGGAGAAGACTGTTCATGTCTTTTGTCCATTTCTTAATTGGGTTGTTGGTCTTCCTGGAGTGGAGTCATGTGAGTTCTTTACATACTTTGGAGATCAAACCCTTGTCTGAGGTATCATTGGCAAATATCTTTTCCCATATAGTTGGTTCTCTTTTCATTTTAAGGCTATTTTCTTTAGCCATGCAGACGCTTTTTATTTTGATGAGAACCCATTTGTTTATTTTTTTCCTTTATTTCTCTTACTTAAGGGGACATAACAGTGAAAATATTGCTGTGTGGAACATCTGAGATTTTCCACCCTATGTTCTCCTCTAGGACCTTAATGGTGCCACAGCTTACATTTAAATCTTTTATCCACCTTCAATTTACTTTGTGTATGGTGTATGTTGGGAATCAAGTTTCCTTTTTTTTGCATGTAGTTGTTCAGATCTCCCAACACCATTCATTGAAGAGGCCATTTTTACTGCATTTTATGCTTCTGCTCGCTTTGTCAAATATTAATTGACCATACAGACTGGGGCTTTTTTCTGAGCTCTCTATTCTGTTCCATTAATCTATGTGTATGTTCTTATGCCAGTACCAGGCTGTTTTGATTACAGTGGCCTTGTAATACAGTTTGATATCAGGTATTGTGATCCCACTTACTTTGGCTTTGAGGTTAGTTGTGATTCTTCCCATGGCTGCATGAGGAGGGAAAGCATGTCTACCTACACCTCCATCTTGACTGGAAGTTACCTAATTTTCTTTCTTTCCTTTCTTCACCTTGTTTCTATTCTTTACTCTTAATTATATGACTTTCCTCTATCCTTTAAAATCATTTTTCTTTCCTTCAGTAATATCATGCTCTTTCCTCTTTCTATAATATTCCTATTCTCTTTGGGCATTTATTGATCACTACTGAATTGTCATTGATATTGCTGCCATTGTTGTTTCTCTTCAATTTTGTTCCTATTTTTCACTTTATTTGAAGCCTCATAGTTTACTCTTCTCTTTTCTTACTCCATTTGCCTTCTTCCTTCCCTTTCTTATTAATGTTGTCATTTTATTTTTCTCTTTGTTTGTGTTGATTCTATTCCCTACTTTCATTATTTCTTCCCCATCAATGCTCTCAAATCAATTTTCTTTACTTGAGTTATGTCATATTCTTTTTTTCTTTCTTATAATATTCATATTCTCTTTTTGCCTTTTTAAATCTTTGCTCATTTGTCATTGATATCACTGTTGTTGTTGGGGGGTAGGTGTGCTGGCATGAGTTTGTTTTCCGTGCCATTTTGTTTTGTTCTGTCAGCACCTGTACAACAGCATACAAGAGGTGGTGGGGTTTGAGACTCTCAGTCAGCTTGCCAGAGCAGGGAACCCCACCAGTGAATGAACCCAAAATATCACAGTACAAACATGATAGGAGGGACCACATAAACTGCATATAGTGCATCTTTACAGTATCCAGCTCAAGGGATCAAGGAGACTGCACAACTGAGTCCCATAGTACTCATCCCACAGAAGACCACCCGATGAAGAAAGGCAGGCAAAACACAGCAATCTAATATGCAGAAACAAACAAGGTGAGTCACAAAAGTTCTTTGTATTCCCAATTCTCCGTATTCCAAAAATACGGAGACAAAGAAACAACCCCTAATCAAAATGAAAGGAGGAATCCCTAGAAACAGAATCAAATGAAAATGCGACCAGGGATTTATCAGACATAGAGTTCAAAGTACTTGTTATAAGGACACTCAAGGAGCTCTGTGAAAACTACAGGAACTTTATGGGAGCTGCAAGGAAGTTAGCGGTAACTATATCAGCATGAAAAAGACATAGAAATTGTGAATACAAACCAGGTAGTGATGAAGCATACAATATTTGAAATGAAGAGTACACCAGAAGGAATTGAAAGCAGGCTAGATGAAGCAGAGGATAATCAGTGACTGGGAAAACAAGACAGAAAAAAACACTCATCCAAGCAACAATAGGAAAGAAGACTCAAAAGAGAATACAGGTAGTTTAAGGGAGCTGGGGGACAACATGAAACATAACAATATTCACATCATAGGAATACCACAAGGAGATGAAAAAGAGCAAAAGATAGAAAACCTGTTTGAAAAAATAATGACAGAAAATGTCTCTAACTTGGTGAGGGAAAAGTCACACAGGTCCAGGAAACACAAAGACTCCCAATCAAGATGAACCCAAAGAGGCCCACTGGAAGATGTTTTATAATCGAAATATTTAAAGACAAAATTTAAAGACAAAGAGAGAATCTTAAAGGCAGCAAGGGAGAAACAGCTAGTAATATACAACAGATCTCTAATAAAGCTATCAGTTGATTTTTCAACAGAAACGCTACAAGCCAGGAGTGACTGGCATAAATACACCAAGTAATGAAAAGCAAGGGCCTGCAACCAAGGCTACTCTGTCCAGCAAGGCTATCATTACAATGGAAGGGAAAATAAGGAGCCTCCCAAACAATGACCAAAAACAGGCTAAAAGAGTACAACTCCACCAAACCAGCATTGCAAGAGATGCCAGTGGCACTACTTTCAGAGGCATAAGAAATAGAGAAAGAGGAACAAAAGTACAAAGGGAAAAATGGCAATGAATAAGTACCTTAATCAATAATAACCTGAATTGTAAATGGATTACATGGTCTTATGTAGCCACATAGGGTAAGTGGCAACATAAGAAAACAGAACATATATGCTGTCAACAAGAAACATCCCAGAACAAAAGACTTACACTAGTTGAAAGTGAAAGGATGGAAAAAATATTTCATGCAAATTAACATTATAAAAAGCTGGGGTAGCAACACTTATACCAGTTAAATTTCAAGACAAAGGCCATAATGAGAGATAAATAAAGTCACTACATAATACTAAGGGTGTTTACCAAATAATTCTTATAAATATATATGCACCCAATGTAGGAGCACCTAAATGTATAAAGAAAATCCTGGGGGATTTTAAGGGATAAACAGCATACACTCATCATAAAACCCCACTGTTAACAATGGATAGATGTTTCAAACAAAAAATCAACGAGGATAGTGCCACATTAAACAACACTTTAGATCAAATGGCTGAATTGATATTTATGGAATATTTCACCCCAAAGAAGCAAAATATACATTCTTCTCAAATGCACCTCAATCATTTCCACAGAGAGACCAAAAGGTAGGACACCAAATAAACATTAAATTCAAGAAAGTTGAAATCACATCAATCATCATCCTGGATCACAATGGCTTGATACTAGAAACCAACCTCAAGGAAAAAAACCTCAAAGACATTGAAATACGTGAAGGCTAAATAACATCTTCTTAAATAATCAATGTGTTAGCAATGAGATCAAGGAAGTAATCAAAAAGTATCTGGAAAAAAAAATGAAAATGAACACAGAAAACCCCAATCTACGGTACACAGTGAAGGCAGTCCTTAGAGGGAGTTCTTAGCAATACAGGCCTACATAAAAAAGAGAAAAATCTCAAGTAAACAACCTAACCCTACATCTGAAAGAACTAGAGGAACACTGATGAAGTCCAGAGCAAGTAGAAGGAAGGAAATAGGATCAGAGCACAGTTAAATGACATAGAGACTGAAAAAAAACAATTCAAAAGACCAATGAATCCAGGAGCTAGTTCCTTGAAAAAATGAACAAAATTGACAAACTTTTAACCAGACTCATGAAGAAAAAAAGACAGAAGAACCAGATAAATAAAATAAGAAATGAAAAAGGAGCAGTAACAACTGATACCACAGAAATACAAAGGATAGTAAGAAATTACTATGAACAACTATATGCCAAGAAATTGTACAATCTGGGCAAAATGGATAAATTTCTAGACACATATAATCTTCAAAAACGGAATCAAGAAGAAGCAGAAAACCTGACGAGACTGATAACGACTAGCAAAACTGAAGTAGTCATCAAAAACTCCCAGCACACAAATGTCCTGAGCTAGATGGCTTCTCAGATGAATTTCAACAACCACTCAAAGAAGAAATAACTACTCTCCATTTCAATTGATTCCAAAAATTTCAAAAGGAGGGAAGACTCTCAAACTCTTTTTACATGGCCAGCATTACCCTAATTCCAAAACCCGGTAAAGACACAACAAAGGAGGAAATTAATGGCCAATATCTTTGATGGACATAGATGCTAAAATCTTCAACCAAATATTGGCAGTCTGGGTCCAGCAATGCATTAAAAAGATCATGCACCATGATCAAAAGGGATTTCTCCCAGGGATGCAAGAATGGTACAATATTCACAAATCAATAAATGTAATACACTACATAAACAAAACAAAGCACAAAAATCACATGATCATATTAATAGATGCTAAAAACTTTTTGATAAAATCCACCACACATTTATGATAAAAACACTCAGCAAAGTGGGAATAGAGGGTGCACACCTCAACATAATAAGGGTCATATACAAGAATCCTACTGCCAAGATCATACTTGACAGGCAAAACCAAAAACAGTTCCCTTAAGCTCAGGAATAAGATAGAAATGTCTACTTTCACCACTCTTATTCAAGACACTACTGCAAGTTCTAGCCACAGGAATCGGATAACAAGGAGGAAAAAAGGCATGCAAATTGGAAAGGAGGAAGTAAAACTGTCATAATTCGCAGATGACATGATAGTGTACATAGGATACTCTATAGATTCCACCAAAAAAGTACTCTGCCTAATAAGTGATTTCAGCGAAGTAGCAGCATATAAAATCAATCTTCAGAAATTGATGGCATCTTTGTATACCAACAATGAACACTAACAAAGAATAAATAAGAAAAAAATCCTATTTACTATAGCAACAACAACAAAGAAAAGTACCTAGGAATACATTTAACCAATGAGGTAAAGGATCTACACTTGGAAAACCATAGGACACTGTAGAAGGAAAGTGAGGAGGATACAAATAAGTGGAAGCAAATATCGTGGTCATGGATTTGAAGAATTAACATCAACAAAATGTCCATACTACCCAAACCAATCTATACATTTGATACAATTCTTATTAAAATACTAATGGCATATTTCAGAGGTCTAGAACAAATACTCCAAAAATTTATATGGAACCAAAAATGACCTCAAATAGCCTGAGCAATCTTGAGAAAAGAAGGACAAATTTGGAGGGATCACAATCCCTGATATAAAACTATACTACGAGGTTAAGGTAATCAAAACAGTCTGGCACTGGCATAAGAACAGACACATAGATCAATGGGACAGAATAGAGAACCCAAATAAACCCATATCTCTATGATCAATGAATATTTCACAAAGGGGACACGGGCATACAATGAAATAAAAATTGTCTCTTCAGTAAATGGTCCTGGCTGGTGTGGGTAAGTTGGTTGACTGCTGTCCTGTGAACCAGGTTGATGGCTTGATTCCCAGTCAGGACACATGCCTGGGTTGTAGGCCAGGGCCCTGGTTGGGGGCGTGTGAGGGTTTCTCTCACACATCAATGTTTCTTTCCCTCTCTTTCCTCCTCCCTTTTCCTCTCTCTAGAAGTGATTAAAGAAAATCTTTTTAAAAAATGAAAATAAATGGCGTTGGGAGAACTGGACCGGTACATTAAAAAAAATGAAACTAGACCATCAATTTACACTGTACACCAGTATAAACTCAAAATGGATAAAAGACTTAATATAAGTTGTGAAACAATAAAAGTCCTAGTGGAAAACATAGGCAGTAAATTTTCAGAATCATTCATAGCGATTTTTAGGCAAAGGAAATAAAGGAAAAAAATAAACAAATGGGACTATATCAAATTAAAAACTTCTGCATGGTTAAAGCAACCATCATCAAAACGAAAAGGGAGATGACTCTATGGGAGAACATACTTGCTAAAGATACATTGGACAAGGGTTTCATCTCCAAAATATATAAAGAATTCATAGGACTCAACACCAGGAAGACAAGCAGCCCAATTAAAAAATAAGCACAGGACACGAACAGACACCTCCAAGGAGGTCACACAGATGGCCCATAGACATATGAAAAACTGGTCAACATCACTGGCTATCAGAGAGATGCAAATTAAAACCACAGTGAGATATCACATCACACCTGTCACAATGGCTACCAATAATAAGTCAACAATCAACAGGTACTGGTGAGGATGTGGACAAAAGGGAGCCCTAATGCACTGTTGCTGGGAATGCAGACTAGGGAAGCCACTGTGGAAGACACTATGGAGTTTCTGCAAAAAATTAAAAACAAACTGCCTTTTGACCCCAAAATTTGACTGCTGGAAATAAGAATCCTGGAACACGAATTCAAAAGAATTTATGCACCCATGTGTTCAAAGCAGCACTATTTATAATCACCAAGTACTGGAAACAGTACCTAAGTGTGCATCAGTAGATGAGTGGATCAAAAAAGTACGGTACATTTACACAACCAAATGCTATGCAGCAGAAAAAAAGGAGGACCACCTACCTGTTGCAGACACACTGGATGGAGCTGGAGATTATCATGCTAAGTGAAATAAGCTAGTCAGTGAAGGACAAATAGCATATGATGTCACTTGTAAAAGGAATCTAATGAACAAAATAAACTAATGAGCAAAATAGAACCAGATGTGGAAACATGGAACAGTCTGAAAGTGGCCCGAGTGGAGGGGAGAGGGAAGTAAAGTTGGAAAGAAGGGGAAGGGATTAGTCAAACACCATGTATGAATGACCCATGGCCATGGGCATCAGTGTGGGGATTGATTGTGGGAGTGGGGATGAGCTGGGCAGAAGAGGGAAAAGGGTCAAAAATTAGGACAACTGTAATCGAACAACAACAAAAATGATTGTCATTCAATATGACAATGTGAATATTATTCTATGAAGTAATAGTTGATATCTGATATAATAAATCTGTGAAACTAAAAGTACACTTTTTAGAGTTGTTTAATTAATGTTGATGAGATTTTCCTGATTACCTGGGCTCCCATTCATGGACTAGCAGCTCCACCTGCCCCCTAGAGTCCCACAGCATGTGGAAGGGGTAAATCAGAGGGAGCCTTTCCTCTGCAGAGTAGGGGTAGCCAGAAAACACCTCTCTGTCTCTCCCTTTCACTGCCCAATCCCAAAGTGTCCATGCCCTGCCTGAAGCTGGAGACTCTGTCTGTAATACAAAGAGTAAGGAAATGGGCTAGTGACAGCGTTAGAATCCATTGTTGCCAAGAAGTAGCCTTTCTGTAGCAGCGTCAAGGGACACCTGCAGGAAGTGGTAGGACTTCTGTCCACAACAGAAGCCTGCCCTCCTGTTGGTGGCTGCCCTTGTTGCACTGGGAGACCAGGGGGCGGTCTTCCCTGAGAGGACTTTCATTTGCCCACCCACAAATTGCATCTTGCTTTCTGTTTCCTTTTAGCTACAGGGTCTGTTACATCACAGTCCACAGACATTAAGGAAAGCCTCTCTTGCAGATGTTTCTGCAAAACCTAGAAATGTTACTTTTGCTTTCTACTTGTGACATTCTGCTCTTTAGGGAAAACTTGATAGTGAGACAAGGATGCTGAAACCATGACTGAACAAAAGCAGTTGTGTGGTTGGGTGGAGAGGTAGAGAATGAATGGCAAGCATGCTCTGGGGATTTCCACCTGGAGAGGAGGGAAACTTGTGTGATATGGGCATGTATTCTGGAATGCCTCCATGGCATTCCTTGTAGATTGCAAACTCGCATACCCAGCTATCAATGGACATTTGCCCTTAGATGTCTACCAGTCAACTGTAGAGCAGACCTACTGCTTCGAATTGTATGCCCTGGCATTCTCCACAGTAGTTGCTGGTGAGAGAATTCACTTGTTTTTTCTTCCTTCAATATGCCATTTAACATAACCGATAGTAATTTTAATTCATTGTGTTTAGGATTCTTTCCCACCAAAAACCAAAAATACATGAGAACAGTAACTGTGTTTGTTACAATCACCTCTATATCCTGAGGGCACCACACCGCCTGGCTTAGAAGAAGTCAGTGGGTACTTCCAGTTTGAATATAATGTGATGGGTAAATGAATTGTGCCATCCATGTTTTAATCAAGCTGCACAATCTGGCTTGCTGTTTCTCTTTGGGATAAGTCAATACAAAAAGTTTCCTACTGTAAAAATTTAATACACACAGATAATTATAAATCGACTAAACATAAAGACTATATTTTATTATAATAACAATATAAAGGGGCACATGCTGAACATTACATGAGCCAAAAAGTCAAACTTTCCAAATACATAAATAATTGAACTTTTAAATTAACGAATGAGTGAATAAATAAATAAATAAATAAATAATACATCGATTCCATTCATGAGACGATCAGAGCAGAAACAAAGGAAGTTGGACCTGGCAGAACAGGAGGAAGTGTGATATTATTAGGGAGGGAGAATCATGTCCATGCTGAGCCAGGTGTCCCTCCTTACTGCACAATCTCCTCTTCCTCCAAGTTTGCTGATAAAGTCAAGGATCTTCTGATTTCTGCTCTGACAATCTCCCAGGCACAAGGGCTGTGCTGCTTCTCCTTCAGGTAGCGAGTGATTCTCTCAAAGTATTTCCTCACAGCCTGGATGGAGTCCTCTCTCGTCAGGGGAGCCTCTTCCAGCCCCACCTCCTGCGTCAGACAGGCTTCCAGGTCCCTCAGCTGCTCATCAAGTCCATTGCAGAGTTGGTGTAGGAGGGTCTTGTCCCAAGCAGTAATCACGCCCTCTGAGCAGAAGAGGTGGAAGGTCTGCCTGATCATCTCATGGATGGCAGAAGTGGCTTGAGCCTTCTGGAACTGGTTGCCACTGAACGCCTCCAGGGGGAACCCAAAGTCCTTGCTGTCCTTCAGGCAGAACAAAGGGGTGATCCTTCTCATTTGTCCCAGGAGCACCAAGGTCCCCTCGTTAACCAGGCTGTGGGTGTGAGGCAGGTCACAGCCCAGAGAGCAGATGGAGTTGCAGCTGAGAGCCACCAGGGCCACCAGGAAGGAGAAGGGCAGGGCCATTGGGGACCTTGCAGATGCTGCTGGCCTGGCTGAGCTGGGGGACTGTCTGAATCTTGCTCTCTAGGCTCTGTAAGGTCCAACTTTGTGCCGGTGTCTTATATAGGGAGCATAGGACTTTTCAATTTCTGAACGTTTCCTTTCCTTTCCACTTCTGCTTTTGCTTTCCTTTATGCACTTTCTACATGCATTTTGATCAATATTTGTCAACCACATTTTTTTCACTATTGCCCCCTGTCCACAAAGACTTTCAGATGTTTTTCTAGTTGAAGCCCCCAAGAAAACTATAAACACAGATATATATTGTATATATATATTGTATATTGAATGTAAATAGTAATGTACTGCATTTTTACCTGTGTTTTATAAATAAAAGAAGAAAGTGTAAACTGAACTCATTTTATTCAGTACAGGATTAAGAATGAATAAATGCAAATTTTACACTTCAAGGTACATTTAAAATCTATTGTCATTTAATTTAGTTAAAATGTCAATGTCAATAACTTTATAACTAACTTATGCAGCAAATTTTTAGAAGATTTTATTTATTTTTGGAGAGGGGGAGCGAGGGAGGAAGAGAGGGAGAAAAACATCAATGCGTGGTTGCCTTTTGCATGCCCACTGCTGGGGCCCTGGCACACATCCCAGGCATGCACCCTGATTGGAAATTGAAGTGGAGACACTTTGGCTCAAAGGCCAGCCCTCAATCCACTGAGCCACACCAGCCAGGGCCATATACAGCAAATTTTAAAGTGATATATTAATTTATATAAATAGTGATGTATCCAATTACATGTTCAAATAAAATCACCCCCTGGCTTATTTCACTTAGCATAATGCTTTCCAGTTCCATGCACACTGTTGCGAAGAGTAGGAGCTCCTTCTTTCTGCCGTGTAGTATTCCATTGTGTAAATGTATCACAGTTTGTTGATGCACTCATTTACTGATGGGCACCTAGGCTGCTTCCAGCACTTGGCTATTGTAAACAGTGCTGCTATGAACATTGGGGTGCATAGGTTCTTTTGAATTAGTGTAGAATTCAGGATTCTTAGGGTATAATCCCAGCAGTGGAATTGCTGGGTCAAAAAACACTTCCATTTTCAATTGTTTTAGGAAATTCCCTACTGTTTCCATGGTGGTTGCACCAGTCTACACTTCCAGCAACAATGCACTAGGGTTTCCTTTTCTCCACAACCTTGCCAAGTCTTGTTGTTTGTTGCTTTGTTCATCATGGCTATTCTGACTGGTGGGAAGTGATATCTCATTGTAGTGTAATTTGCATCTCTCTGATGGCTAGTGATGCTAAGCATCCTTTCCTATGTCTCTGGGCCCTCTGTATGTCCTCCTTTGGGAAGTGTCTGTTGAGGTCCTGTGCCCATTTTTAAAATGGATTGCTTGTCTTCCTGGAGTGGAGTCCTGTGAGCTCTTTATTTGTTTTGGAGATCAAACCCTTGTCCGAGAGATCATTGGCAAGTATATTTTCCCATACATTTGGTTCCCTTTTCATTTTGCTAATGTTTTCTTTAGCCTTGCAGAAGCAGTTATTTTGATGAGATGCCATTTGTTATTCTTTCTTTTATGTCCCTTGCTCTAGGGGACATAATGGTGAAAATATTGCTGTGTGGAATATCTAGATTTTCCTGTCTATGTTCTCCTCCAGGACTTCTATGGTATCACGACGTATATTCAAGTCTTTTATCCATCTTGAGTTTATTTTTATTTCTAGTGTCAGTTGGCTTCATTTTTCGCATGTAGCTGTCTAGATGTCCCAGCACTATTTTTGGAAGAGGCTGTTTTCACTCCATTTTATGCTTCTGCCCCCTTTGTTGAATATTAATTGACCATAGAGACTTGGGCTTATTTCTGGGCTGTCTACTCTGTCCCAGTGATCTGTGTGTCTGTTCTTATGCCAGTACCAGACTGTTTTGATTCCAGTGGCCTTGTAATACAGTTTGATGTCAGGTATGCTGATCCCTCCTACTTTGTTCTTCTTCCTCAAAATTGCTGAGGCTATTCAGAGTTATTTACGGTTCCATATAAAAAATTTTAAAAATTAAATAACACTTTAAAATAATACCCATGTATAGATATATTTTTACATCATAAAAACCAGTGAACACTGTTTTAAGATTATTTTCTTAATATTTATATTTAACTTTTCATACTGTTCATATCAAGAAATAATTTTTAACTTCATCAGCTGCTATATATGTTTACATATTGTCAACATTTTACCTGTTTAGCACTTGACATACTTTGTTGAATAACTTTAGGAGCACTAAATAACACAATTATTGGCATTCAATTTCAAAGCCCACATCACACTGAGACTCCAGCCTAAGCAACATCCACAAGATGGTCGGCGGCAGCTCGTGAGTGAGCAAAGGCTAGGCCACCTCTCACAATATCACTGTGAGATCCAGTGAGTATGGAAGGAAAGTCCTCCAAGGAGCCCTCAGGTCACCATAGGTCCGTGGCGCTGATCTGGCATGCGTTTTGTGTTTCCTCCCCCAACTCAAAGCCAATCCTTCCAATGTGATACACAGGGACTTCAAAGAGAAGAGTGAACACTGAGAAATACAATTTTTGGGATAAAGTTGAGTTCTGGAGCACCGAAAACCAGTGTAAGACCTATGATTTGTTCACACTCATAAGAACTAATTTTTGCACACCTTTGGAGGTAATATTACCCACAATGAGAATATATGATTTAAACATCAATTTGAATCCTTCTCTGTATTTTTGTGTGACTTTTAAAAATACTCAAAGGACTTTCACAGTTTCCCATCAAGTCTCTTATTCCCCAGCAAAAGGAAACTGTCTATGGAAGCAATGAAACTCAATTATTATTAACTATGCCTGTGTAAAGAATTAACATTCAGATTTGATCCTAAACTCTCTTTGCTTTGCATAAGAAGTTATGTTGTCTCAGCTGTCCAGATTCTTACCCTTTAAAAGGTAGGTAGAGCCCTGGCAGGTGTGGCTTAGTGGATTGAGTGCTGGCCTGTGAACCAAAGGGTTGTTGGTTTGATTACCAGTCAGGGCACATGCCTGGGTAGTGAGCCAGGTCGCCAATAAGGGGCACACAAGAGGCAACCACACACTGGTGTTGGTTTCCCTCTTTTTCCCTCCCTTCCTCTCGCTAAAAATAAATAAAGAAATAAATAAATAGTCTTTTAAAAAATAAATGGTAGGTAGGACATCCTTGGTAAATCAGCTCTCTAGTAAATACACTCTCTTATTTTCTGTGTTATGCTGGGCACCAAGCCCAGTGTGATCACTGCTAAAGTAATTTTTACTGAAGCAGTTTCTCACATACTGGAAGGCATTCATGAATGACCAGGCTATTTTGCTTCGTTATGGCAAAATTTTACTAGGATTATAATAGACAATGGCTAATATTTTCACTATCTAATGTTTCCACTCTACTCATACTGGTGTCAATAACATTTACTGAGTTTACTGCTAAAATCCCTAGGATTTTTTTAAAGGTGCACACACTCTGGACATTCAAGTTGCAAGAGCAACAGCATATTTTCAGCCTTTGCCTAGCATTATGTTAAACTCACATGTATGCATGCCTTAAATTCTCACTTGCTCTCTGCTTCCTCATGGTAGAAAAATAAGTAGGCTGGTGTCACATAGAGAACCATAAATCTAAACTCAAGCTCTCCCTGCTTCACACAGCTCACAGCATCAGACAATTTCTCAGACTACTGTTTGGTGCATCTTTACTGAAGTGGCAATGATGTGTTATCATGATGAGCTTTTTGGAGACCCCTCACAAACACTGATGAGTGATCACATGCTTTCAGGGGCCTCCATGCATTTCTGGGGGATAGTGGCTCTATTTCAGTCGGAACTCTAACATTTGGCATGTAGTAGTTGCAGCACAACTTCAGGTCAAAAGGCAAGAGTTTGGATGCTGATCCTTCACTTGCTGTGTTGTGTCCTATCCTGCTCATTTTTCTTTATTTTCTAAATATGGCTGTATTCCCTCTTCTACACGCCAGGCATGTAGACTTTAATTATCTGCTGTGGTCCTAATGTTTATGTTCCCAGAGAACTCCTATGTTGAAGTCCTAACCCCCAAAGTGAAGGTGTAATGTGGTGGAGCCTTTGGGGAATACTTAGGGCATGAGAATAAAGTCCACTTTAGTGGAACAAGTGCCCTCATAAAAGAGGCCTGAGGTAGACCCCTCCTGGTTCTGCCTTGTGAGGATACAAGCAGAAAACAGCAGTGTGTGCCAAGAAGCAGGCTCTCTTCAGAGCCCGACCTTCCTGATACCCCGATTTGAATTTCAGCTTCTAGAACTATGAGCAAAACATTTCTATTCTTTACAAGCTACTAGGTCTATGCTACATTGTTAAAGGAGTCCAAATGGACTAAGATGTGTCCTGACCTATTTTCTTTTGGGAACACTTCCCAGGATTTTGTGAAATACTTAAGGAGAGAAAAGTCATTTCACGCAACCTTGTCTGCTAGGTGTCCATCCCAGTCCCTACAGTTCAGGAGCTCGATCAATACTCATGAAAGGAACAATCGTCGTCCTAGAGGGAAAACAAATAATACCAACATATACTACACAAATATGAACTGAGAGAGCAATAGAGCTAAAGGTACTTTATAAATATTTCACAGCTCTACAAGAAAAGTTATAGCTGAATATTGTTTGAGGTACTATTTTTTAAAAATTGTTTGTTTCCAGAAAAATATATTCTTCAAGTATGTATTTTCAGTATTTATAACATCAAAATGAGAATCATGGGCCTGGTCATAAATGGGAGACTCACTCCCCACTTTTATTTCAGTGACTCTCAAGTTGCTCTTAAAGACTTTGTTTTCCAAATTATTTCTCAAAGGCGGTGTGGGGGCCAGTCATGCAAAGGTGACAGAATAAGGAACAGAGCCAGATTTGAGCACAAACTAGACTAGGAGCCATTCCTTTTCACTCCTCTTCATAGAACAGGAAGAACCTGAGGCCAAGCAGGGTGGTCGGAGCTGTAGTCTCCTCTCTCCTGCAGGCCTGGCTCAGTGCTCAGCATGTGGGTGATGCTACACTTGGACGAAGTCCACACTGCCCATGTTTCCTGACTTAATATGTAGATGCTACTCCAATTATAAACTTCCCTGGAGAACAGGGAGCCTGGGGACTGAACTGCCCTTGTCATGTGGATTTATGACCTGTGTTCTATGAAAATAATAATGTTAGGGAAGGAGCAAGGCACAAGGTGAACAGGGCAGAGTCTGTGTGTGAATTCAGGGCTCCAGTAGGGGTGATTTGTGGGCACTTGATCTGTCCTGACAACACAGAACCAACCTGGGGGAGGGGGTCATGGTGAGCCCAGAACTCACAAGATATCACATTATATAGACATTGTGGGCGTTCTTAATTGCCGAAAAGTTGTATAGAAACCCTGTACTATTCCCTTCTTGTAGAAGGGAAGCACTTTGTGACCAAAACAAAACTTACTTTAAATTCTTTAAACTTTCACCTGATGTTCCATGGAACGTTCACACATGGTTTTAACTCAGGATGAAATGATAACCCAATTCTGACCACCTGGGGTGACAGAGATATAGGTTAGCCAATCCACTGGGCTTCACAGTATTTTATTTCAGATCCTTGTGATGGTTAATTTTATGTGTCAGTTTGACTGGACTGTGAGGCGCCCAGATACTTGTAAAGAACATTCTGAGTGTGCCTGGAAGTGTGTTTTGGGGCGAGACTGACACTTAAATTGGTGGACTGGGTACAGGGGCTGGTGCTCCCTGACTTGAGTAGCCTGGATCTAACCAGTCTTCAGGATCTGAAGAGAGCAAAAAGGTGACCATTGAGTAACAAAATGACAAAACATAATTAACTTCAATTGCCTGCAACCAGACTTCCAGCAAAGCAGAGGAGGAGGGGCCCTAGAATAGAGAGAGAACGCACACGGACTGCTCTGGCAGAGCCTTAAGTGAGAACAGTTCGTGGTCGATGGCCAGCCTTTCACCTTTCCACGGCCAGCCACATGATCATTCTCCTATTTTCTTTACCCTAGGTGTCATCACTCAGTTTCTGAACACTCAGGTGGGATCACGCCCACAAACTCACAGGAGACTCCCTTTACATAAGACCACTGAATTCCTAATTCTGTCTGGCAAACGGAGGGATGGTGGTTTTTTCAATGTGCACTTCCTAGGATCAATGGAAAACAATTCAGAAATGTGAATTACCTCCATAACATTAGTACTCAAGATGGTACAGCTGGGAATTACGGCAATAATAAAAATGACAGTGTCGATCACTACCATGGTCTAGGTACAATGATAAACAGGTTAATTAATAATCACAACCCACCCCCTGAACACTCCTTTGAGTACATGCGTCTTAAAAACAGGAGTTTGTCACACACTTTGATGTGCCAGTCTTGTTCTACTCACTTGACTACACGCAGACCTGCAAAATGAGGAGATGTCATTTCTTTCATTATCCCCATTTAGAGAAAAAGAAAACAGAGCCACGGGGACATTAACTTTCACCAGGTCAGAGCAACATTTTGGAAACTAGGCCTTTTGACACCACAGTCTGTGCTCTTACCATTCTCCCAAGTGCACTGTTCACAAGAAGCAAAGACGCTGCTGAGAAACTGAACGTCCTTTCTCCAAGACAGTCTTTGTGATGATTAATTATATGTGTCAGCATGGCTGGGTCAACAACCAGCCCTTCTGAAATCCCCTTTAAAATGTAGCTGAAGGCAGAGAAGCCTAAGTGTAGCAGTCCCCGGGGTCACAGTTCATAGCAGCAGACCTTCAACTTGGCCCAGCAACACATTTGTAACTTAAGTGTAGCAGACTTCACATCCATTTAATCTGGAAAGCAAGAGCCCCGTGTACCACGATTCCCCATACATGTAGTGTATCATTTACAGCACCCCATGTACAAGGGATCACAATATGTGAAAGGAACTAGGCAATCAAAGGAAGACACAGACAAGTCCAGAATAGCCAAGCTTTCCTCCTTCTGCTAATCTGGTCCATGAAGAAGTAGTAGAATAGAGAAAGATAAAGGGCAAAAATTTATTGAAACATTACATTCAATTTATGGAAAGGCAAACTACAAAGCACTGGCTAGGTCATCTGAGGCCAAGGTTCAAGAAATCCTCCCAAATTGACATCTCTCCCTGCTGTCTGAGAAATTCACACAACACACACACACACACACACACACACACACACACACAGTAAACCGAATTCAGCTGATTCCTTTGAAATCAGCGCCTATTTCTTCACAGTAACAATGGCCTTCACTCAGGGCCCCCAAATATACATGAGGACACTCAGAGAAACAGACCTGACTACAGCAGTCTTGAAAGACAGAGCTTCCACTCACTGTTTACTCCATCCCCCTGGCTTTGTACTCTGAGTAGAAACCTTGAAGCTGAAACCACCAAGAACCACAGCAGGTGTGTGGGTGGGCACTGAGGTGAGGGGCACAGGGACAGTATTGGGGAGTGAATGCAATCAGCGAAGCAGGACCGGGGAGAGGGTGGGAGGAAGAGTACCGGGTGCCAGGATCAGACAATAAACACGTGTATCTTTCCCACTTCACTCTACATGACTCCTCTCGATATTTCTACCCACCAGTCCTTGCTATCTAAATATAATTCGGTTAAAACTCAGACATGAGGTTTACAGACGACATTCCATATTTTCCAGGAATCTTCTCAAGTTCATGGATTTCCACCTTTTGATAGGCATTTCATGACTAGCTCAGGAACTGTTCTATATGACTTAATAAGCAGGTACCATTCTGAAACAAATTTACAGAGAAAAATAAGTACTTATATTTTCAGACTAAAAGAAGACAAGATGCTTTCTTTTATAAGAATTTAATTAAAAAGGAAATGAAAATTCAATAACATAAAGAAGTAAGCATGTTTTTTCAAGTCTAATACAAGGGAAAGGCAAATATTGGTGACATAAATACAAAATAATGGTAAGACAAAAGAATACATAAATAATAAGTACACAAAATATACATACATAAATAACATCAGATGATCACCACTCCAAAACTCATGTCCCAGGAGCTGAATTTTGTAACATGATCTTGCCTAACACTCTGACAAAACGTGCTCAATTAGCATCAATACATTCTGTGACTGAAGCAGAAAGAAGAGCCTTTGCCCATGGTCTGAGTCCTATGTGCAGGGGTGATCAGGCACATTCATCCGTGACACCTGGATGAAGGTGACCACAGGTCTCAGTCCATGTTACTTAACCTTTCTTGCAAGGTTATTATGGAAGACAAGGATGTCATGATTTCCACTCGGACAACCTCCCAGGCACAGTCACTGTACTGCTTCTTTTCCAAGTAGCGAAAAAGGAACTCCAAGTACCTCACAGCCAGTGTAGGTCCCTGGGATGGCAAGGCAGTTCCTCCCTCTCCCATCTCCTGCAGCAAACAGGGCTCCAGGTCTTCCAGCTGCTGATAGAGTCCCATGCGCAGCTGGTTCAGGAGGGTGGTGTTCCAGGCAGCAGAGGCGTGCTCTGTGAGCAAGAGGTCGGAGACGTCCTGGAGCATCCCGTGGAGGACAGAGACGGCTTGGGCCTCCTGGACCTGGCTGCCATTTACCATTTTGCGGGGGAATCTGAAGTCTTTTTTGTCCTTCAGACAGGACAAAGTGGAGATTCTCTGCATTTGCCTCAAAAGCGCCAAGTTCTCCTTGCTGAGCAGGATGTGGTTCTGAGGTAGGTCACAGCCCAGAGCTCCACTGGGGCCACAGCTGAACACCACCAGGATGGTGAGCAGAGACAGCGGGAGGGCCATGGGATCAGGAGGGGCTGCTGGCCTTGCTGAACTGGACGTCTGATGAACAACCTTGGACCCTAGTTAGCCTATGACCTTCTCTCTAAGCATGGCCATTAAATAGGGAGACACCATAATTTTCATTTTCTAAACATTTCTTTATACTTTTACTTCCTTTTTTTGTTTTCATTCATGAGTTCTCCACGTGGGCTAAGATGTCATCAATCTGCAAGGTTAATTTTGTGGTTTTAATTTTCCCTCCTAACTTGAGGTGTGCTGCCCTGACCAGTGTGGCTCAGTTGGTCGGGTGTCGTTCCACAGAAGGAGCGGTTGCCAGTTCCATTCTGGTCAGGACACACTCCTAAGTTGAGGGTTTAGTTCTGCCCAGACACACAAGAGAGGCAACCAACTGATGTGTGTCTCTTGCTTCGATTTTTCTCTCTCTTTCTCCCACCCTTCCACTGTCCCTAAAATATAATAAGCAAATAAAATCTTCCATAAAATTTAAAAAACGGAAACCTTGAGATGTGTCAAGTCAAATGGATACTTATCAGTCTAATGACAAACCTCACTGTCCTAAACTCAGAAGTGTATCTAGGTGTGTAAATGCACATGCACATTCAGACATATTTTAATACATGAATATTGCTCTTCTCTGTATTACAGGTAAAATTTGGCCTGGAATCTGGGAAGCACTTTTGCCCTCCTTACTTCACATAGGCAGCCAGGCTCCCTCTGCCCTGCGTGTCTGTGTTTTTGTGAGGTACTCACCAGGCCATGTCTGGCAAATGAGCTCTTTAGAACCAAGGACAGAGTTTTTTTACACTTTCATTCACAGCAAAGGCTGAGGTTTTCAGGGAATGAGTTCCTGGGGTGTTTCCCTACCTTTCAGACACATTCATGCAGGAATTCTACAGACATGCCATTTGTTTCCAACATCTTGAAATTGGTTGTCAGTGTTCCCCGGGCTGTGCCCATACCCCCAGCAGGAATCCTGGTCCTTTTCTGGTGCGTGTTGGTGGGCAGTGCCCCCACATCCTGGCAACCGAGTTTTCCGAAGCACCACCTCATTCTGGAGGGAGATATTGGCTCTAGGCAGCTTTTTCCTCTGGGATGACACAGTGTTCTCAACCCCAAATCTCCTGGACTCCCTCCCTGAGGGCAGGCTGACCACATCTTGGGGTCTTTAGAATTCCCCTGCTGTGGAGGGGCTTGAGTCTTGCCCTTCCCCCTGGAGTGTCTGTGTGAAGGACCCTGGTGCTCACTGGTGACCTCCTGTTCCCCTGAGCCATGACCCAGGTGTCGGTGGTGTCCACAGCCCTCAAGCTGATAGCCAAGTTTACTTTGTCTAAGTAGGTGCGTGAGTTAGTGAGCCAGTTGCAATCATTTAACTGTCAGTAGATGAATACTTTTTATGTTGTAGGTACAACTTCTCTCCTTCACTTTTTACTTAATGATTGAACACTTGTTATGCTTAAAACCTCTGAGCTGGGCACAGGAGATCCCATGAGGACGTCCCTCCATCAAAACTCATAGTGCAGACACTGCTGAACTTCAGTTGTCCGCTCAGTCTGCGTTTTCCTATTGGGCTTCTTTGTTCGCCCAGCTCTGTCTCATGCCCAGAATGCAGGGCAGTGGGCTCAGGCTGCTGTGTCAGGGAGAAACATCCTTCTTACCTGTTCCATTACCTGCTCATGACACCTCACTGTAAAGTTCATTGACAACATAGTTATTACCTGTTGGTTTACTGGGCAGAGTGTGTCTTGCTCCTCTGACATTACTTTGCACTTCATCCTGAGGTTGATATACAAACAAAGGAAAAGAAAGGCAGTGGGGCTTCACCATGTTTCTCTCTATTTTTGAGGACTTCAGATGTCTTATTTCCCATTTCAACTTTCCCAGGAAGCAAAATTCACAGTTGTTTGCAGGCAAAAATAGAACAAATGGATTTCTGAATGTCATAAAAGTGAAAGAAGGGAAGTGACTTTCCTGCTGACAAAATGACACCATGTACGTTGGCAAAATTCAGGGTAGCCAATTTGGCACACTTCTCTATGGGAGGGTGTGGGGGGGGGGGCGGGGTGGAGGATGAAAGCCAGAATGAATTACACAAAATCAGAAGTGGGCTGTTTCTGCCAGAGAGAGGCTCAAGGAAGAGGAACCCCTGTGTCAGTGACTAGCCTTCAGCTTTGCAAGAGCAGCCACTTCATTTTCCGCTCATTTAATCCACCTGTGATCAGTCTGAGGCAAGGAGGGAAGAGTGACAACAACCGACTGTGAAGAGACTGGCAACCCCCACCCACACTGCTGGGCCAGGAGGCTCTCTGGCAACGTTGTGGGTACTGCCTCGTGCCTGAGCTCTCCCTAGTTCACCAATCCATTCAGGCAAAGAAAAGATCACCTTGGAAAAACTACAATTAAGAGTAAGGGCAATGGATGATCCTGAAAGATTCTGCCCTTAATCTAGGCAGCAAAAGCCATGATGATATTTTCAATGATGGCACCAACATTTATTGCATGTTAAGCATAAAGCAGCCGTTTGTTCTAAGGCGTCTGAAATTCTTAACTCGGCCATCTCAACAGCCCTATTTGGATTATAGAGGTTTATGCCTCACTGTTTGGTGAGCAGTACAAAAGGGGAGGGGTGAGCTATGCTGAAAGTACCAAAGGTCCCAGGTCAAAACTTAAGGACCTTGAGATAAGGACTTGTCTGGAAGGACCTGTTACAGGAAGCCAAGCAGAGAAATGGACATGGGCCTTATGAACCAGGGGAAGGCATGGCATACAGTGACAGAGCAGCTAGGATGAGATGCTAAAGGATTCCAAGTTCCACTTCAGATGCCAAAGGATTGCTGCCTATTGTATACAACAGGGGTGTGGTGTGAGTCCATTCAACTGACTGACTTTAAATCCCAAGGAAAAGTACACAAAACAACACTTAAGTAGTTTTAAGGGAGGAGATTTTTCTGCCAAGTGAACCAAGTTTACAGCCGGCACTGGAGTCACCCTCATCCCTTCCAATACTCAGGAGGCTGCTGTGCTCTCAGTGTCACCTGTGCTGGGGTGTCACACTGCTGTGACCTCATCTCTGAGGGAGAAGTCCGTACACTAATGGCCACTTCGATCCTCTCGCCCTCTGAATGGGAGTGACCTGGAGACACATTGACTCAGAGCTGGCCTTTCCCATTGTTCCCCCTCCTGAGCACCTGCCTGTGGCAGCCCACACTTTCAGTGTCTCCCTTCTTCCAAGTTCTCCTGCTGCTGCTGACTTTCAACTCCTTCCTGTTTCTAGGGGTGCCCTGTGGGCTTTTGCGGGTGGGCAGGGGGATTGTGGTTGTTGTTGCTGCTGTTTTTGAGCAAAGCTGAGTCTTGAAGGGAGGCAGCCGCCTCCCAGTGGAATCAGATGTGAAACTGCCTAAGCAGAGGCTGGGATGAGCTTCTGGATTCTTTCCCAAGTCCCATGTGCACCAGGCTCCCCGACTTTACTGAGTTTCCCTGGGAGACTGGGCATGAGGGAGTGTTGACAGCTGCAGCCCAGGAATCACAGGCAGAGGCTGGACCACGTTCACATTCCCCACTGATCTGCGGAGGACCTCTGCCTCCTCCAGCTGGTGCTGTGCAGTGACCCCTCACAGGCGGTCCCTGGGCACCAGCATCCCTGCTCACAACTGGGCTGTAAAGGCCAGCTCCACTGTGGGACCTGTGCGGGGCTGTGGGGGCTCAGCACTCCCTCCCCCTCACCCAGCCGCCCCCCAAACCTGCTGCTGGATCCTGGAACACTGTCACATATTTAAGAACTTCTAGATATAAAACAGGTTATGGCCATAGAGATTTTCAGGGCAGGATGGCAGGTTGACAGCATGGAACCAAAATACCATATTTTGCCATGTATAAGGCACACTTTTTTGACCAAATATTTGAGGGGGAAATAGAGATATGCATTATACATGGGTAGTACTAGTTCCACATCTATATAAATGTCTTTAACTCTTTTATACATGGTTATGCATTAGATGTGTAACTCTAGAATACAATGACCATATCCAGATGAGAAATAATGCCCTGAGATACAACAATCGGATTTGATTCTGAAGGTAAATAAAGAAACAACAGAACTAAAAAGTTAAAAGGAAAGATTTTTTTCCTGATCACTTGGGCCAAAGACGTAGGTGTGCACCACACACGGCAAAATACAGTATTAGCTTTACACCCTGAAAATATAAAGAAGAAACAACAAAACTCATACAGTAAAAGTGGAAAAAAAAAGCAACCAAATACTGGAAAGTGTCATGGCATTTGAAAGATGTTAGACAATCAGAAGACAGAGCCAGGTGAAAAAAACAAAAGTGACCTTGGTGTCCATCTCCCACACACCCCTACAGGTGGTGAAGGAAGAAGTAAATGCAAGGGACAAAAATCCTTTCACATGTTAATTAGAGCCCTTTCAGCCCTCAATGGAGAGGAGCAATCAAAAGATTCAATGATGCACACTTAGGTTGCTTCCAGTACTTGGCTATTGTAAATTGTGCTGCTATGAACATTGGGGTGCATAGGTTCTTTTGGATTGGTGTTTCAGGGCTCTTAGTGTATAATCCCAGCAGCACAATTACTGGATCAAAAGGCAGTTCCATTTTTAATTTTCTGAGGAGATTCCATACTGTTTTCAACAGTACCCATCAGCAAATGAGTGGATCAAAAAACTGTGGTACATTCACACAGTGGAATTCTACGCAGCAGAGAGAAAGAAGGAGCTCCTGCCCTTGCGACAGCATGGATGGAACTGGAGAACATTATGCTAAGTGAAATAAGCCAGGCAGTGAGGGACAAATACCATATGATCTCACCTTTAACTGGAACATAATCAGCACAAGAAAAAAGCAAATGAAATATAACCAGAGTCACTGAAAATAAGAACAATCTAACAATAGCCAGAGGGGAGAGGGGAAGGGACAGAGTGGACAGGGGTTTTCAGGAACTCCTATAAAGGACACATGGACAAAACCAAGGAGGAGGGTGGAAGCAAGGGCGGGAGGGAATTTTGGGGTGGGGTGGGGTGGGGGGAGAAGATACAGACAACTGTAAGTGAACAACAATAAAATATAATTACAAAAGAAAAGATTGGGTGAGTAACCTGAGGCACAGATTTGAGAGACCCCTGCTACCTGCCTGAGCAATTCCCACACCGCATGCTTCCCAATAAACTCCTTCGAGTCCAGTTTGGCTAACCTTAACACCTCTCGGTTCCACCCCAATAGTTAACCTCGGGCTGTCAGCTGGCAACAATTGTATGCTCTGAAGTTCCTTTAAGCAGTGCTCTCTCTTCCCACTCAGCGACGTTGGAAGGGAAGCAAGTGGAGTCACTACTCCAAGTGACAAGTGAGGATTTTCCCTAATTATGACATTAAGCAACGTGATCTCATGGTGGCCATGAATTTGAAAAACTGCCAACTTCTTTTTTAGAGATAGTGGGTGCACGTTCGAATAGGAGAGAGATTTCCTGAAGGCCCTTGCTTCTCCACACCCAGAAAGGCAAACTCTAAGCCTCCAAGTGGCCCCCAGAACTGTAGGGATATTGATTCTGGGCTCTGGCCAGCTGAGCAGCCTGGAGGCCAGAAACACATTCTGACTGTTCCTCTCCATAGAGCTGCCCAGTGCCCAGAGAGAGCAAGCCCTGCCTGGCGCCCGGTGCACGTTGCTCCACTGAAATGCAAAAGCTAAGGAAGTGAGCGTCGCCAAGTGTTGGGCTCAGTTCTTCCCGGGACAGGGCCCCTTTGAAGCTCTGAAGGTATAGGGGGAAGGGACCAGACTGTTTTGCACAGAACAGAAAGAAGCCTGCCTGCTCTTTCCTCACTTGGGGGATGGCCTTGCCTGTCGTGGGCCATAGGTGGCACTCTTCCTCTGTGAATGTTCTCATGAGTCAGTCCTGGGGGTAAAAGGTATCTGACTCCCCAGTCCCTTTAGCTTCAGCGATTGTTGCATTGTTGTAACAGGGCCACTCCTCGGCTCCAAAATTATTCTTCAGAAGAAGATAAATAGTCTCTCAGACGGGAGTTCTCAAAAACTTCCACCCAACTTTGCTTCTAATTGGTGGTTTTCTACTCTTAAATGGAAAATGGTGGCTGGAAGCCTCACAGGGACAGAACACAGCTGTGTGGGTGTGTGTGTGGTGGGGGGAGGGAGGGTGCACCGAAAGGGGAGTGAAAGAGGAGAGAGCACGCTGGGGCCCTCTCCCCTGGAGAGGGGGAACGGTTGTGATGAGGAGTAGAAGAGTGTAATTTAGAAAAGCAAGGAGGTAAGGCCAAAGTGTGCCAGCACTTATTAGGAAGTATAGATGAGTATGTTTCACAGTCTCGGTGACAAACTTCTTTCCAAAGAACCATGCAAGCCGCCATTCCCTAACTGAATGTGCAAGTCAGACTTCTCTTCCATGTGAGTCGTGACTGCGCTTGAGTCTTGTTCACAACACAACTCAGAATTCTGTCTGTTCACCTGCCCTGCACGGGTCCCCAGAGGTGGGAGGTTCACTCTTCCGGTATATACTCATGGAAGAAGGAAGAAAACAATGACCATATTTAAGTTTGTGTGGTGCAACATAGCTTAAGTCTTTAAATGTTTCCATTTCTTTAACCGTCCAGGAATATTTCTACTTTATTTTATATTTGAGAAAACTGGAGGCCTAGAGATTAAGTGCATTTCCCAGGATCCCACGCAGTTACTGGTAGAATGAAGATTCAATACAGAATGCGATATTATATAGACTGTAATAGGCAATTGAAATGTTCATACTTTAGAATTCCATTAAGTTTTAAATTATGCTCTGATGCCCAAATTAAATGCCGTTGTCTTTGTTTTATTGGTGCACGCTATGTTTTTTGTTTTACTTTACTAATTTTCACCTATTAATTACCTTACACATTATAGAAGAGAAATTCCTTGATCTAGTTTCACTTTCCAACTTAGAAGCAAATTCTCTCAGACTATTATACTTATTATAATGTGTTTTTTTATGTGTACCTCCAAGAGCCTGTGATTTTCAAATATTGATGAGTTATGCATTTTAAATGAAATACCAAGCTAACCATCAAGAAAGGAAGAATGTTCAGAACAGAAAAACTTTTGGAGTATCTATCTTCTCTAAAAAGTAGAGTGACATTATTGTAGGGACCCTAAAGACAGTATGACAAAGGGAGAAGTTAGGTACTCAAACTACTAGAGCACATAATCTATGAAGTTGTATTCCCTGTGTTCATTAGATGTAAGATGAGAGATATATCTGGTATTAATGTGGTGAAAAGAGGTTTGAATGCATGGTGCTCGGTGATTAGTTAGCAGTCTAGGAAGGAATTGATATAAAATCTCATCTTTTACAATTAATTGCTCACAATGAAATCTTGATGGAATGAAAGATTGATAGTAAGGTTAGAGTTTTAAAAAGAGAGAGGAGGCCCAGGTTAGTATGTTCAGCTTATGAGAAAGGCTAAACTACAAAAGAAATGTTGTTTTTAAATGTATACAAATTTCTAACTCCGTATAAAACAGGACATGGCTACAGTGACTCATCTGGCAAGGGGACTGACTAAAGTTTTATATCAAGAATTCCTCACCTAGAAATTAACAAAATACAGAAAATTAATAAATTCTATAAAATACATAAGCAGCCCTGGCGGAGTGGCTCAGTTGGTGGGAGCGTCATCCTGTACAGCAAAAAGTTGTGGGTTTTGTTCCCAGTCACAAAGCGGGGCTGCCGCTTTCATCCCCAGTTAGGGCACATGTGGGAGGTGACCGATCACTCTCTCTCCCACACTGATGTTTCTCTCTCTGTCACCATACTTCTCTCTCAGATCGATTGTAGGGTAAGTGGAGGCAGTCTGGCTTCCTCACCCAGGTGTCTGGGTAACTAAGGGGAGCAGTGTTCCCATAACCTTGGAGGGGCCTTATCACCAGTGTTCTCACGGCCTTGAGACTGGATCCGATAAACTGTTCGCATAACATGAAGTGGGCTCGCATGGACAGAATTATGCTATGTTATATAATTTTCTGGCTTTTTGCTGGCTTTGTTCGTTCTCATACCGAAAAGGGGCTGGGGGCTCCCTGCTGGCGGCCACGCTGCGGAGCAAGGGCCACGACGTGTGCCACGCAGAGACACGCAGGGACACACAGCTTGCAGCATGTGTGGCTCGCCCCACCAGTGAATAAAGGCACGCCAAACATCCCAACGGCTCCGTGAATATTCTTCCATCTGCCCGAATACCGTGGACCTGTCAGGCCTTGAATGGTCACATAACATTGACTTAGAAAACTCCTCAAAAACAAAAAAGAAAAGCAGACTTCAAAGACTGGAGGAACACAAATATTTTTAAAATGTTAGGACACCAGTGAAGGAGGACCAGTGTGATTAATTTCACATGTCAGCTCAGCGAGGCCTCAGTTCCCAGGTATGTGAACAAACATTACTCTACATGTTGCTGTGAATGTGTGTTTCACATGAGATTATAGGCCATGTAACATGCAAGTTCACAGACTTTGAGTAAAGGAGATTTCCCTCCAAACGTGGGTGGGCCTCATTCTATCAGTTGAACAGCTTAATAGGAAAACAATGATGTCTCAGAAAAAAAAAAAAATACTGCCGACAGGCTGCCTTTACACTTGAAAAGCAATTCTTCTGAGGGTTTCCTACCTGTTCCTTCTGCTTCAGGAAACTCCTCACTAATACTGTCACAGGTGGGCACAGGTAACCAGGTTCTTAGTGATGGGGTCAAAGAATTGAACCGAACACCCAGAGTTCATAGAAGAGAACACGGGAGCAGGCCAACTCCAAGCAGAGATTGACCTCATGGGCTGGAGGGACTTTATTTTTATAGGGTGGATCCTTCCTGGCTAGTTGTGGTGGGCTTTTACTGAGTATATACAAGTAGTTGCATTACTTTAAAGCTACTGTGCATGTGGTTTCCCATGATCCTCCCCGACTGGCCACCAGGGAAGAGAGTCCCAAAATGCTAGGGAATTAATCCCCGTTTCTCCTGGGGTCCCCCTGTACTAGGTTCACCTTTCTCTAAGCCAGAGAATTATAGCTCTCCATGCTAGAGATTGGTGAAAAAGAAAAGACTTATTTATTCAAGTTATACAGACTAAAAGTAATGACTTAATGTCTTTGTTAAAATCCCAAAGTCCCTTGAAACACCCACAAACACACACAGTCCTTCTTTCCCCCCTTTGCCCAGTCTGGGGTACCGTATCTCAGGAGAAGAAATAGAAGTCCGTGGCTTAGGCAGCTCTTGGTTTTCCCTAGTAATTTGTGCTCAGCTGGCAGGCCTTCCTTAGTTCCCAGTACCACTGGTTGTGTTGCCAGGATCGCCAGCTAAAGCCACGTGGTGATTCTTCC
>NW_023397544.1:0-47613 GCF_004126475.2 Phyllostomus discolor
TATTTTAGACATCTCTTGAGGTCCCTTCTGCGAGACTTCAGACGCAGGTACAATTTCTTAAAGCTCTGGAAAATTACATAGGATATTTAAGGGTCTTCTTTGTGATCTAGAAAAGAGTCATTTTATAATAAGATCATCTTGGTGCTCCTCTGAACGGTTTACAGGGCCAGAAATTATTTTTCCTAGTAAGACACTTCCTTTGCCCCAGATCTAAAAGTTTACAGGCTAGGATTGTCAGGATTATAGGCAAAGGCAATTGCTCAAGAATGCAGGACTGGTTCCTTCCCAATAGTTAGAAACAAAAATAGACTGTGGTGATTCTCTCAAGTCTTTTAGATTTCTGTCGGCCGACACTCACTAGGATTTCTTTCGCCAGAGACGTCTGGTAGTTCGGTGGGATCCCAGGGGACGCCCTGTGGCCCACTAGGAAGCTCCTGAGGCAAGAAAAGGGGGACGCCTCTTGATTGCAAGGGAGTATCTCTCTCACTAGAATCTCTTTCGCCAGAGACGTCTGGTAGTTCGGTGGGATCCCAGGGGACGCCCATGGCCCACTAGGAATCTCCTAAGGGCAGCAAAGAGAGGGACGCCTCTAGTCTGCAAAGGAGTATCTTTGTGTTTCTTTTCCTTCTCTCTTAGGATCACCGCAGTCGAGATGGGAACTACATCTTCCACCCCTTCCAAATCACCATTGGGTTGCATTCTTAGCAACTGGGATAAATTTGACCCCAAAAATTTAAAAAAGAAGAGATTAGTTTTCTTTTGTAACACAGTTTGGCCCCAATATAAATTAGGGGATGGAGAAATATGGCCTGAGAATGGGAGCAAAAATTATAATACTATCCTACAGCTAGATCTATTCTGCCGGAGGGAAGGCAAATGGTCTGAAGTTCCTTACGTGCAGGCATTCATGGCTCTGTACCGAGATCCCTCGTTTGGCTCCAGCCCCACCCTGACAAAACCTATAGGCCCAAGTGTTGATCAATTAGAAGATACTCTCCTTAGCTCCCCACCTGTCTCTCAAGGGAGATTAAGGGAACCCCAGAGTTCTGGAGTCTCTGCCCCTACCTTAGAGGGAGCGACCTCTCCACCATCTTATGCTATGGGCAACCTAAAGCTGCCAGCTGAGGAAAAACTCAGCCCCATGGGACATACTTAAATGAAAATGTGAAAGTTTTAAAAAGAAGTTATATGGTGTTAGTAATAAAAGGTATAAGGCATGGAGATACAATCTTGGTGGATATCAAAAAGTGTATAAAAAAGAATAAAGGGTTTTTGAATGTTTCAGAAGGTCTGTGGAAGTGAAAATTTTAAGAAGCCTGGTGGATATCAGAAGGAAAAGGATTTTCCTTCACACTCTATATTTTTCTCCCTACCTGATCCCTCCAGAATTTGGCATTCTGAAGGAATGAATAATGACATAAGGTTTCTTTGCATAAATCCAATAAGATCAGTCATTATAGTGGTTTTGTTAACCAAGACTTTGGCTGGAATGTCACGCCTGAAAAAGGCATGTGTGGGTTCTGGTCATTACCAGAAAGCCCTGAGGAACTAGGATTGACTTGTAAAGCTAGTGTAAGCCCACAAGAAAAGCCTGGTACTTTGGTTGGTTGTGTGGTTCGTGGTAGTCTTTCCAGGGAAGGAACAAAGGTTGCTTTCCTAAAAGATGGCCAAAAAAGAACCTACAAGCACAATGGAAGCCTCAAGGATCTGAGTGAGACAACTGGTACAGGCAATGCCAGATGGCAGATGTGTGGCTCTGCTTCTGTGCCCCAAGGGGCGGACTAAGAAGTCAATCTAAAGGTTCCCTGTGTAAGTTCCAGCAAAACAGACTTAAAGATCATAGATAATCCAGGCTGCTCTTGGTGTGTTTATGCAAACTAACAAGCAAAATTAAAAACTGGACTCAAATGTAGTCCCTTCAATAACAGTGAGGGTAAACTTAGGAAGAAAAATCATGGTTCAAAGAAGATCACAATGCTCAGTATTGTATATCATAATGGTGCGACTAACTGACTTAAAAGTTTGTTTTCATTTCAAAGTTGAAACTGGGTTTGTAATATCACCAAAGATGTTCAATTTACAGGCATAAAGGACCTGTCAAATTGCCACTATTAGATGTTCATTGTAGCAAAGGCCTTACAACTAGATGTCTTCCCAAAAGACAGTCTCACAGGCACAGAGACTGGTTTGGGGATTGTTGTGTAAATTAACATGTGTGTTCTTCTGTTTTCATAGGGCATATGCCTATGACCTCATTACCTAAGTGATTGCTTGCAATATAAACCTCATTTAAGGAGCCCATCTTCATCATCGCCCCCTGAAACTCAACGGTTTGGCTGAACTAAGTGGTTGAGTTGATAAATGGTTTGGGCAGTCTATGAACTTCATCTAGAACTGATTTTCCCTTTTCTGTCTTGATGGCTTGGATAAAAAAGGCTCAAAAATCTAAAAGGAGGGAAATCCTAACATATTCCCCTCAGCCCAAGTGAAGTGTAGTGGGCCACAAGAATTTTGGATAAGTGTAACATGCCTTGTACACTTTCCTCCTGATAAACCATTCTTTACTTAAGTCCTTGCCTTTGTCATTTAGTAATTATGATTTAATTGTTTCTTCCAACTCTTTCCAAATCTGTCACCTCCAGAATATAACCAGGATGCCAACAGTCCAGTAATGCCAGCCTTTGAACACCAAGCCTACAACTTCATGGTGACAACCAACTGACCAGGATTCTGTAAGGTCCTTCCCCTTACAAGAAGGACTCCCTCTGTGCTGCACCCCCCGCCCCCTTTCAGGGCACCCCTGACCCACGGGTAGGTAAGACAACATCCATGTCCAGCTAAAAGCAGTTACAAGAAGATGAGACCTTCGCCCATTGTCCTTTAAAAGAATTTAAAGTGGGTATATCTGAAAGGAGGGATTTGTAGGAGGGTGCAGCCAAAGGGTCCCCAAATAGAGATTTGGAATGGGGTTCAGAACTCAAGGTGTCCAGGAAATATTAGAAAAATATATAGAATGTCCTCACCCTCCACCCCAGGGGAAGGGACAAATGGAGCAGGGCCATTGAGAGCTGTTTCCCATAGCAACAGCCTTGCAGCTACCCTCTGGTGTGGTCTTTTAACATATCTATGGCCTTTGGCTGGTTGCATGGATATGTTAAATAGCTCTGGCCAAGCTCTAAGCCAGGGAAATGGAAGTAACTTTCCCTAGTTACGGAGCCTGGGAGGCAACTCCCCCTGGTTACTGCGCCTGTACCTGCGTGAGAACTTGGAAATGATTGGTTCCATAACATGGGGCCACACCTGCCCAGACCCACAATGGCAGTCCAGTAAAGCTGGAAGGCTTTGAGAGTTCTGGCATGTGAGGCCGAGTGTAGGAGGAGTCGGAAATAGGGCTGCAGAAGAAGATTGGCGCGGGATTTAAAAACCCAGACTTGGCGGCCATTGAAGAGAGAACCATGCGGCTTCAGCAGAGAGGGGACTCCCGCAGCCGTGCAGACACCGTCCGGGATGCAGCCGCCTGCAGCTCCTCTACCACCCGGCTCCGAGCCCCAGCCAGCTCTGCAGCCGAGGCCGAGAGAAGGGGCCACCAGTAAGTGACTCGGGAGCACCGGGTCACTGCCCGGCCGCCGCAGCCACCGCCAGGCCTCCACAAGCTGCGCCCGCGCTCTCACCTCTCTCGGGCTCAGCTAACCTTGCAGCCACCTGCTCTGGCCAGGACACAATGAGCTCCGCGGTAGCCCTCTCGGTGCTGCTGCTGACGCCGGTGCTGCTGCTGACGCCGCTGCCGCTGTCGCTCTCCCAGAAAGAGGGATCCCCCCCCCCCGCCCCCCCCCCTGCAGCCATAGGAAAAATCACCACGCGGCTTTAGCTGGCGATCCTGGCAACACAACCAGTGGTACTGAAAACTAAAGAAGGACTGCCAGCTGAGCACAAATTACTAAAAAAAACCAGGAGCTGCCTAAGCCATGGACTTCTATTTCTTCTCCTGAGATACGGTACCCCAGACTGGGCAAAGGGGGGAAGGAAGGACTATGTGTTTGTGGGTGTTTCAAGGGACTTTGGGATTTTAACAAAGACATTAAGTCATTACTTTTAGTTTGTATAACTTGAATAAATAACTCTTTTCTTTTTCACCAATCTCTAGCACGGAGAGCTGTAATTCTCTGGCTTAGAAAAAGGTGAACCTAGTACAGGGGGACCCCAGGAGAAACGGGGATTAATTCCCTAGCATTGTGGGACCCTCTTCCCTGGTGGCTAATAGGGGAGAATCATGGGAAACCACATGCGCAGTAGCTTTAAAGTAATGCAACTACTTGTATATACTCAGTAAAAGCCCACCACAACTAGCCAAGAAGGATCCGCTCTATAAGCATAAAGTCCCTCCAGCCCATGAGGTCAATCTCTGCTTGGAGTTGGCCTGCTCCCATGTTCTCTTCTATGAACTCTGGGTGTTCGGTTCAATTCTTTGTCCCGATCACTAAGAACCTGGTTACCTGTGCACACCTGTGACACAGCTACTGTTTTTAAGTACCTTCTACTTTTTAGCGACAAGGGAAGGAAGGGAGAAAGAGAGGGAAAGAAACATTGAGGTGTGAGAGATGCATTGATCCGTTGTCTCTTGCATGCCCTCAACCGGGGACCTGGCCTGAAACCCAGGTATGTGCCCTGACCAGGAACTGAACCGACAACCAACAACCTTTTAATTCAAAGGCTGTCCCCCAATCCACTGAGCTACACCAGCCAGGGCTATGGAGCTACTTTCATAACTCTGTGGCCAAGGATCAAAGATCTTGCATTCCTGGGGGAGGGGCAAGCCCATTGTAGTTCCTCATCCAGGAAGTACCCATGGGAGGCCTCATACCAGGAGGTGGGCCCATCACTGCCTATATGGATTACCCACTGGTTCATAGGTAGGGGAGGACACCCACAGCTTGGTGGTACTGTGTTGGGCCCTCTGCAATACTAGTTGTGGCAGCAGCTGCAGCAGCTGCAATAGTGCCTCTTCTTTGT
This sequence comes from Phyllostomus discolor, assembly GCF_004126475.2. NCBI lineage: Eukaryota > Metazoa > Chordata > Mammalia > Chiroptera > Phyllostomidae > Phyllostomus > Phyllostomus discolor. The sequence goes on from NW_023397544.1 coordinate 5,011, forward strand.
GGGCTCATCACATGTTGGGATGGCCTACAAACCCCACGAACTGGCCCAGCATGTCCTGCAGGGTGCTGGGGCATGGGAACAACAGCTGGGATTCCTCTGCCAGCAGCCCTGCTGATCCCTGGGCCCCAGCAACTCCAGCAACTGCCACTCTGGAAATACCAGTATATTTGAGGAAGTCCCTTTACTGTCACTGAGACTAGGTTCTCCCCTCTAAGCAGCACCAGACGGAGGGCTCACTTCCCTTCTCTTTCTAATTGCTTTGAGTTCTTTGGCATGATCTTCCTGAATTCATCACAATCACAGAGTATCAAATTCACATGCTTGTTGAAAGCCTTGAAGGTGCACAAGATGATATGACAATCTTGCAGGATGCACCTCATTGTGTAGTCGATGTGCTGTAGCATCTTGCTGCTCTTGCCCATAGTCATGGTGGTGGTTCTGACAGCTCCAATTTCCACTGGATTTGCCTTCATGGAGGCCTAGCCACCCTCCAGTAGCCCGTTTCCTGCCCCCAATACTGGATTTGCCTCCAGGTAATTCTTACACTCTGAAGATTAAGAATCACTGGGCCCTGCTCTGGCCAGGTAGTTCAGTTGGTTGGAGCATCATCCTGATAAGCGAAGGCTGCGGGTTTGATCCTTGGTCAGGGCACACGCAAGAATCAACCAATGAGTACAAAAATAAATGGAACAACAAATCAATGTTTCTCTTGCTCTCTCCCCTTTCCCCTCTCTCTCTGAAATAAATCACAAAATGAAAATTTAATAAAATTCTTTAAAAGGCTTTTGACTCACATAGCATTTCAGGTACATATCCACGTCATAAGTCCCAGGCAGCTGATTTCATAGTTCCTCATCCTCAAATTTAAAAGAGAGGAAAACAAGCCAAACAGGAACACAGGTTTTGGGGATAAAAAGTTCTGATTTTAAAAGTAACCATTCCTCATTTCATCCCCAATTCTATGGGTTTTTGTATTAATTCTTGCAGGCTTTAAAAACTAGTATCTAAACAGAAACCTTGAAGCTATAGTCTTAACTTTAAAGAATTAAGACCATACACGGGCTCTCCCCAGGTAGTTCAGTTGGTTACAGCATCCTCCCGACATGGCAAGATATCACCAAGATTTCAGTTCAATTCCCAGTCAGAGCACATATGAGAAAATCAACCAATGAATGAATAAATAAGTAGAAAAACAAATTGATGTTTTCTCTCTCTAAAATCAATTTTAAAAACTGCCTTTATGGAATTTACTCTAAACAGGGAAAAATTCTAATAAAAAGGGGGACAAGATTACCAAAATAGGTAGTCTAAATAAATTTGAAAAATAACATAGGAAAAGGTTTAAGAAAATGAAAATGAAACAAATCATTGTGTGAAAATCCAAATAACTTTAAAAAGCCATGTTACCTGACAAAGTATAAAACAGCAAGACAACTACACTTTTCTTTTTAAAAATGATTTTACTTATTTATTTATTTTTAGAGAGAGGGGAAGGGAGGGAGGGAGAAAGGGGGAGAAAAACATCAACCTGTGGATGTGTGGTTGCTCTCGTGCATTCCCTGTTGGGAACATGACCCAAAACACAGGCTTGTTCTCTAACTGGGAATCAAACCAGCAACCTTTTGATTAACAACTGGTTATCAAATCAGCACTCAGTCGCTAAGCCACGTCAATCAAGAAAGACAACTACTCTTGGAACAGAAGTAATTAGGGGATAATGCAAATGCAGTCCCCACTACCACAAATTATACAGTCAAGTTTCCTACATTTGGGGAAATCGCAGGGGTCAACACACCCGAGTGCAATGGGTGAGTCTTAACCTGGAAGAACCACCTTCATGATCATGGTATCTCCCACACCAAGTAAGCATGAGTTGTTGGTATTTTGGTCAGCCTCCAGACTCTTCCATGTACAAGGCTTTTATACACAGTAACTACAAAAGCCAGTACCCACAAGACCCACTTCAGTAACATTAGATATTTCAAGAAACAGAAGCTTCAATATTGCTTCTAATTTTTTTTCTGACATCTTCAGAATACCTGGCATTCCTGAAGATCTGAGCATTCATTGCATTTATTTGCATACCCACATCCTTTGCCCCATGATGTAACTTCCCCTTGCTGTCTCCTCTCCCCATCATGTCTAGATTATCTAGAAAAAACTGTAACCTTTGCTTGGGAACTAGAGGCTACAGCACTGTAAATAAAACGCTTTGGACATTTTCACACTAATCAAGGAAACTAAAGACTCTTAAGTTCTTCAGCAAACATCTCTTGGAAACTTCATACACTTCTGTGTTCAATATCCATGGTACCTGCCCTCTGCCCCCAAACAATTCCCTTGTGCCTAGGCTTGTGCCATTTTTAAAAGGAAATACCAACAAAATAGCAAAAAGAGAGAGAGAGAAAAAAAAGAAGTTGGAGGGCTCATGCTTCCAAGACTTCAAAACTTACTGCAGAACAACAGCAATAACAGTGTAGTACTGGCATAAGAACAGATATCAATGGGATAGAACTAGAAAATCCAGAAAACAAACCCTTATACTGACTGACAATTTTCAATAAGGGTGACAAAATAATTCAATGGAGGAAAGAATAGTCTTTTCAAAAGTAGTGTTGGGACAACTGAATGAGACCCTACCTCACACTTTATTCAAAAACTAACTCAAAACTTGGGGTGATAAACACACAATACAATATACAGATAATGTATTACAGAATACTACACCTGAAACCTACATAATTTTATTAACCAATGTCACCCTAATAAATTCAATTTTAAGAATAAGTCAATTAGCAAATAGAGTCCTTCTCAATAATAAGACAAACAACCCAATTAAAACTTAAGACAAAAAAATTTGAATAGACATTTCATCAAAGATGACATATGAATGGCCAATAAACACTGGAAAAGATGCTAATATCATGAATACTTGGAAAAATTAAAACTACACTATACACCTACCAAAAAATGACCACAATTCAAAGAAGCTGGCAACAATGTGAACAAACTGGGACCCTCATGCATTGCTGGTGGCAATGCAAAATGGTAAAGCCACTTTGAAAAAGTATGGCAGTTTCTTCTTTATTTTTAATTAAAGTATAGTTGACATACAATATTACATTAGCTTCAGGTATACAGTATAGTGATTCCACACTTACATTCCTTATTATGTGATCAGCATAATAAGTTTAGTAATCACCGGTCTCCATACAAAGTTATTATGATAATATTGACTAATTTCCCTATGCTGTACATTATATCCCTGTGACTTATTTTTTTAAATATAATTGGAGGTTTATACCTTTTATTCCTCTTTACATTTTTAACCCATCTCCCCATCCCCAGTAGTTTCTTTAAAAGTTAAATATGCACTAACCATATAACTGGGCCATTTTTCTCATTATGTATTTAGCCAAGAGAAATGAAAAGATATGTGTCTACATATGCAAATGTCCATAAAGGCATTATTTATAATAAACTGAAAACTAGAAATAACTCAGGTGTCTATCAAGAGAAGGACTGATATGCCCTGGCTGGAGTGACTCAGGGGACTGAGTGCCAGCCTGTGAACCGAAGGATCACTGGTTCGATTCACAGTCAGGGCACATGCCTGGATTGCAGTCCAGGTCCCCCGTGGGGTTGTGTGAGAGGTAGCCAGTCGGTGTATCTCTCATACATCAATCTCTCTCTTCCTCTCTTTCTCCCTCTCTTCCCGTCTCTCTAAAAATAAATAAATAAAATATTTTTTAAAAAGTAGGATGGATAGACAGTACGTGGTATATCCATTTAACAATAAGAAGGGACAAAAAATGATAAATGCAGGAATATGGATGAACCTAAAAAATATGCTATGTGAAAGAAGTCAGACACAAAACAGTATAAACCATATGATTCCATTTTATAAGAAATTTCAAAACCAGGTAACTCTACAGAGACAGAAACTAGATCAGTTGTTGCCTATGGCTAGGGTTGGGGAATGGGTACCAGGAATGAATGAAAATGGGAATGGTGGAATTTGGGGCCTGTCATAAAATGCTCTGAAACTGTACTGTGGTGATGGTTAGACAATTGTATAAATATATTAACCATTAAACTATATAATGGATGAATGTTATCATGTATATTATATCTCAGTAAAGCGGTTATAAATATCAAGTAAAAATAGAGCCTTTGTCTTCATAGATACATACTGAAATAATTGTGGCTGAAACACTGTAACACTCATGAGGTTTATTTCAGAATAGTCACTATTGGGGATTTAGGGTGTAGAGGTATAGGTGAAACAAGATTGGCCTTGAGTTGATCACTTTATGCAGCTGGGTATGGTTAAACGGGAGTGTCTTCTATTTTAGTTTACATTAGAAGTTTTTCATAATATAAAGGCTTAAAAGAATAAAGGGAAGTTTCATGAAGAATACCACACTGTCCCTCGTGATTATGAGTACCCTGATATGTTGATACCCCAGCTTCCCCGAGTGAGTGGGGGTGGGTGGAAAGGAGGAGCAAGAGGGACAGCCCCCTGGATTGTATACTTCATAGGTGAAAAAGGTATTAAAAGTATAGATCAAATTTAGGGATCATCTTTTCCTCCTTTCCTTCCTCTCATATCCTACATTTAATCCTCAGCAAGCAAGTCTTCTCGTTTTTTTCCTTAAAAATATGTCCAGAATCTGACTCCTCACAACTTCCAGAGCTACCCCTTAGGGACAAGGCACTCTCATCTCCTGCCTGGAAGTTTGCAGTAGTCTCTGACCTTCCTTCTTCAGTCCTTGCCCCCTCAGTCTATTAGCAATAGCAGCCAGGGATCCTGCTAAAGCCTAAGTCCAATCAGGTCACACTTCTGCTCAAAACTAATTAACACAATTCTGAGGAAATAGAAGAGGAGGGAATATTTACCAATTTCTTTTTTAAACAGGAAATAGGATTTATTGGTGGGCACAAGTAAGGAACAACTCTGAAGCCCTCAGGAGTGTGGGGCCCACCATCTGTCCAGGGGGCCATGATTAGGGACGTATTTGACCCCAGAGCCATTTGGGATAAGCCGCTTCTTGGCCACCGTGTCTTCAAATTCATCTTCATTAAATTTGGTAAAGTACAGTACTCCCTAGAGATGTGGCTTTTCTATTGACCAGGGAACTTGAACTTGGCCCAGAATAGAACCTCAATCACATACTCCTTGCTCTGCAGTTTGGTGCACATGGACATGGTGACTTGGCCAATGCAGACCCTGGACACTATGTCCTGGGGCTTTCTGAAGGAATCCCACATAAATGTCCAGACCCTAAAGCCCCAGCACAGGACAGCATCTTGTTGATGAGGTTGCTATGGAAGGCCGAGAACCATACTCAGTCAGATATGATAGCCATCTTGGCCACACCTTTCCACCATGTGTTTGTTGGCACAAATACAGGCAGCCTCCAGGGCTTCAGAGGAGAGCTGCTCACATTCACTGACACCATGTAGCCACAGAATGGGAACTCACCCACTTTTGCCTTTTTCTGCCACAGGTCAAAGATTTAGACCTTAGCCCTGGCTGGTGTTGCTCAGTGGATTGAGCACCAGTCAGCAAATCAAAAGGTCGTTGGTTCGGTTCCTAGTCAGGGCACATGCCTGGGTTGTGGGCCAAGCAAGTCCCTGGCTGAGGGTATGTGAGAGGCAACAGACTGTATCTCTCACATATCAATGTTTCTCTCCCTCTCGTTCTCCCTCCCTTCCCCTCTCTCTCTTAAAAAAAAAAAAGGAAAAAGAAAAAGATGCAGACTTTTGCATCAAGGACACTTTGGCAGAAGGGAAACTTTGGGAACCACTTGTTCTAACACTGGGCAGTGGGGTGGTGGCCATGGCAACACCAGAAGGGCACTGAAGGAAAAGAGACAATTTATTTCATGAACCAGCATTACTTTGATACTAAGCCAGATAAAGATCATATAAGAAAACTATAGACTATTCTCCCTTATGGATGTAGACACAAAATTTCATTAAAATTGCAAACCAAATCTAGCAATATACAAAAAGGGTAATACATCTAATCAAGTGGAGTTTATATAGGAATGCACAGTTGGTTTATCATTAGAAACCTCAATCCTTACAACTCTGCATATAAACAAATTAAGTAAATGCAGAAAAAATAATTAAAATTCAATACCCACTTATGAGAATAACTTTGCAAAGTATGTTTAGCTTGATAAATGGTATTATAAAAATCCTACAATTAATATACCTAATAGTGAAAGATGGAATGCTTTTCTTCCAAACTAGGATGAAAATAAGCATGACTACTTTAACCACTTTTATTCAACATTGTACTGAAGATCCTAGCAAGAGCATAAAGCAAGGAAAATAAATAAAAGCTGAAGTTTGGATAGAAAGAAGTAAAACTATCTTTATTCATATATGATGACAGTTTACATAGCAAATTCTAAAGCATTTACCCAAAAACAGCCAGCCCTGGCTGGCATAGCTCAGTGGATTGAGCACGGGCTGCAAACCAAAGTGTCCCAGGTTCGATTCCCAGCAAGGGTACATGCCTGGGTTGCAGGCCATAACCCCCAGCAACCGCACATTGATGTTTCTCTCTCTCTCTTTCTCCCTCCCTTCCCTCTCTAAAAATAAATAAATAAAATCTTCAAAAACATCCTATTAAAACTCAGAACTGAATTTAGCAAAGTCACAGGATACAAAATTAATATATAAAAATCAATTGTATTTCTCTGTTAAAAAACATTTTCTTTTTAGAGAGTGGGGAAGGGAGGGAAAAAGAGAGGGAGAGAAACATCGATCTGTTGCCTCTCACACCCCCCCAATCAGGCATGTGTCCTGACCAGGAATTGAACCAGCAACCTTTTTTTGTCACTGGCTAGCACTCAATCCACTGAATCACACCAGCCAAGGCTCAATTGTATTTCTATGTACCACCAATAATCACTTAAAAAACAAAAGTCAAAAGTCAATACTATTTACAAGTGGTAAATACTTTACATTTTCCCATCATTCACATTTCTTTTTTTTAAATTGAATTTATTGACTCAACAAAAACTACCACTGGCATTTCTCCCCACCCTTTCTTCTATCACCCTACATAGTCTACAACATCATTAAATTAATTCTTTTTATGGGTAGAAGGGGCAAAATTATAACACTTTCTTTTAAACCCCAAAGTCTTGCCAATATTCTCATTTTTCCAAGAGGGATGTCAACAAGTAATAAAGGTATACAACTTAAAGTTACTATGGGAGTCAACTGAAGAACTAAAAATTGTACCATAAATATAAGAAAAGGATAGAGGAGGGAAGGTACTGCAGTGGGGAATTTCAGCTAAATCCTTAGTATAAGTGCTGGCACAGAATATTATTTACTGAGGTAACTCGGAAGAAACAACTAAGAGAGTTTTAAAAGTAGTACTCTGGGGAGAGGGAAGGGGACAGGGTAAGAAAGATGGGTCAGGGGTTATTTTTTTCAGACTGAGCCTTTCTACATGGTGTTTATAAAATCATGTGTATAACTCTAATAAAATTATTTTGGGGAGAAAACAAAAACAAAGCAAAGTCTAGGAGAAAACACAAAAGACTGTCACTAGCACAGATTATATTGTACTTCAGTATTTAATTTGGGGGGGAAATCTAAAAATACAGCTAATGAGACATACCTGAATAGGAGTGAAAAACGCATCTAATATAACTACCCAGTTCAGGAAAGTCTAAGTGATAAATTATAAAACTCTCAGCCTTCTGCAAAATAACTTATCACTTAACACTCTTAGTCAACAAACTTAAGACAGTCCTCCTTAAATTCCACACCCCCTTTTACCCTTTGCCCTATGTGTATTCTTTTGCTCAATCTTCCCTAGACATATCTTCCTGTATATCTTCATAACAATTAGGTGCAAAAACAGATGCAGATAAGTAGTGTGAAGTCAGCCCTCTACTGGTCAACTGAATAACCACACCCTACTTTCTTAGACAAGTTTGGTGTACGTGAATCAACATGCACACTGGAAGCCATACCCATTGTTGAACATAGACTAAAACAGGGGAGAGCAGAAATTCAGCCCCCCACTATCACAACTTATGCGGTCAAGTTTCCCACAGTTGGGGAAATTGCAGGAGTCAGTACACCCAGAGTACAATGTGTGACCGCCTTCATGATCATGGTATATCCTGACAGGTAAGTATGAGTTGCTGGCATCTCCTGGCACCTCACCCTCAGATCTCAAGCACTCAACACATATGGTCACTCTCTTCATGCAAGTCCTTGACCATCACAAAATAAAAGTTTTCTCCAAATCACAGTAAAAGCCAAACAATAACATTTTGGGTTACTGCAATATTTGCAAAAATCAGAAATGTGTATGTACAATGTAAACAAGACACTGCACTTTTTTGCATACCCCAAGTATCTTTTAGTGACATCATTTTAATAGCTCTGTGACTGTGTTACCACTTAATGCAAAAGAGATTTTGCAGATGTGATTAAGGATTTGAGGTGGGGAGACTACCCTCAACTATCCAGGCGGGCCCTAATGTTACTACAGGGGTACAGGGCCCGAATAGAAAAAAAGAAAACAGGTCAGCCACAGAAACACATGTAAGAATAAGACAGAAGAGATGTCAAGCTAGAGAAATTACTGAACTAGAGGAAATACTAAACTCACTGGCTATAAAGTGGAAGGAGAAACAACAAACAAAGAATGTACACACCTAGCCTCCCCCAAGAAATACCTCACCAAAGTCTTACCTTTAGCAGATTTGACCAAGAGAGAGTGTACACACAGTCCCCACTACCACAAATTATGCAATCAAGTTTTCGACACTTGGAGAAATCACAGGAGCCAACATTCCCAGTGTGCAACACCTGAGTCTCACCCTGGGAAAACACCTTCCTGATCATGGTACCTTTCCTGCCAGGCAAGTACAAGCTAATAGCATCAACAGGCACTTAACCCTCAGATTCAAATCACTGTAAAGATAGGGTGTCTTTTATCATGCATTCCATTGACCCTCTTACTTCTGCAATAAAAACTCTCCCAACTACAATTATCATGCAGCAATATTTTGTATATCTGGATATTATCAAAATCTTAGGAGATGTATGTCTAGTGTGAGCACTACCAGCAATCACTGCACTTGCCTACATACCCCACACCCCTTTTGATGATTCATTTATGCATCCTTTTCCTAGTATAGTTAGTGGTGCTGTTCAAATAAAACAAAAGTAAAGACAATATACAGATTCAAAGACTGACAAGATAAATTTCTTCTTTCCTTCAAGAGCTTGGAACTAATGACATCACTGTGATGTCCAGTGCAGGTCATGAAGGTACTACCTTGATGAAAGGTCAAGTCTAAAAAGATGAAATTTGGCAAAACTGTATTTAAAAATCCAGCCCATGTATTGTTAAAAATAGGTGGTCGGTTCAAAGTTTCAAGCACAAGTACTAAATATGCTCTTTCAGATATGTGACAAAAGATCACCCGTACTTGAAAAAATCAATTGCACATACAATAATTCTAATTTTGAACCAAACTAGGGAAAAGCTCATGCAGGGACACCTCCTACACTTACACATTTGAAGAAGTCGAAGAGATCCACATAGTGGGAGTGTGATGATGGTCTTCACTAATCCACCTTCCTAAGACTGTCTCCCCTCTCAAGCAAGAATAAGTGGTGTTTCAACATACCCTTCAACTTTCTCATGATTCCTGAGCCCTCTCAGAATCATAATACTTCAAAAAGAACATATCCTGTCTTAGGCAATGGTTAATAATCCACATTCATGTGGATTATTCATGTCTGGATAATAAATATTATCAGGTGCTAGCTTAGGCAGCACATATATACTAAAATTGGAACAATACAGAGATCAGCATGGCCCATGCACAAGAATGACACAAATTCGTGAAGCTTCCATATTAAAAAACTACACACAGACACACTCAGGGCCTGGCACAAATAACGCCCCTTTTTATTACAAAATCATAAGCATGTAATTCTGTAACATAACAATATCACACCCAAGCATAGCATATGACATTTTAGGTGAAATGTTCAAATTAAAACTATAAATTATTACACCGTACCAACCATACTCACACAGGTGTTATTTCTGCCGCACCCTGTATTAATGTTTATTTAATATAAAATGTTTTAAATAGCTTACCAATTAAGTCATTCAATTCTTCTCTAAAAAAATATTTGAGAAAACCTGACACTATAGGAAGATGCTATAAGCCTATAATCCTATAGTCTCTCACACACACACACCCACTGGGGATGGACCAGCAACACAGGCATGTGCCCCACCAGGGATCCGGCCCAACACAAGCATGTGCCCTGATGGGAATAGTACCCCTAATTTCTTGGCATAGAGGTCAACACTCCAACCGAGCCACACTAACCAGGGTGATTATGCAGGGGCTTTTAAAAAATCTTGAGAATGATGATGAAAACAATAATTACAGACAACTCAGGTGTCAGAATAAGATAGAGATAACAATTGTAGAGCTATAGATACAGTCAACTACTGGTAGTTTCTTAACTCTTCAATGCCAATAAAACACCATTCTAAACGCGACAGAGCCCACTGAATTTGACCAAACTAACTGAAGAGCTATATTTTAATGTATTAATGCCATCTCTTTTTCACCCAAGGCCCTGGTTGCTTAATAAGCATAAACGCGAATTCTCCCTGCGGACAATTTACATGAAATGCCCACTGTGTGCCCGAATGTGGATAATACTAGAGGTTATGCAACGTATTGAGTGGCAAACAAAATACATTTTAATCAGCCCTACCAGACCTTCTCTGCCATACCAAATTGGGGACAAACAATTCTCGAATTCTGCCCCCATTTCAAGGGAGCTCGCGGTAGAAAAAAGAATACTAGGCTTTAATTGTGGCTTCAAGAAAACTGTACTATGAGCTCCTGTGTTCTTTTTTCCCTCGTGGAATTGTTGCGAGCACTTGAAATGGGTAGGATTTGCTAACGTGGTCAACATACTTTTCCTTTCTTAGATATTATGCATTTAAGGGCTCTAATTTGCACTATTTAGGGAGTTCTTTTAGAAAGAGAAGTTGAAGCTAAGAATTGTCCCCCAGTTCCAAAAAGAAATCGTAACTCACCTAGGCAAGGAAAGACTTCGCAAACCACCTCTCAAGTCTCTCGAGGTCCTGTTTCAGAAGCAGTCCCTTCCAAACTCTGTACCAGAACAGGAACTCTTGTGTAGCCCAGCTACTCCATCTCAGAACAGCGGGGTGCCCATGCTCAACCCACTACGGGAATATTACCTGCTTATTTTTTCCAGCTACCTTTTAAGCTGGACAGGCCGTTAAGAGTCAACGGTCTCAGAATTCACCTTTTTCAAACTGGACTCGCGGAAAAGCGTGGGTGGAGGCCGGACTTGGGCGCGGAGCAATCCTCGCGGAGGTGGCGGGCTAGCCCACAATTCCTCGCGAGGGCGAAGGCAGGAAAGATGAGGGGTCAAACACAGGGACAACAGGCGAAACAGGCTGAGACTGGAACCCTATAGTGGGGACAGGAATTAATCCTCATACATCCGTTTCATATTCCAAACCAATAACTGGCCAGTGTGTGCGCGCAGTATTCCCACTCAGGCAATCATTATTACCAAGCCTGAGGTTTCACCTAATGGGCCAGGGCAAAAGTGAGGAAATGTGGTGCTTAGGGTCCACTGAGCCTGGATCCCTATCTTAAGTCTCCATCCATCTTTTTACAGTGAGAGTGTGCTTTTAATGCGGAAACTGAAGAGGGATTTGGAAGATTCACGGCAGGAATAACGCGGCCCTGTGGAAATTAAGTATGCCTCCGCAGAGCGGCAAAGCCCAAGGCCACGTGCCGCCAGACGGGAGACCCCGCCCCCCCGCTTTACGCCTGACGTCACGCGGCACGGCGCCGGCGTGCGGGATTCGGCCGTTTTGAGTTTAGCAGCTGTTAGCGACTTCGCGCGTAGCGGTCTGGCTTTGAAATGCAGCGGGATTTAGTGAGTTTCCCCTTGTCCCCAGCAGTGCGGGTGAAGTTAGCGTCTGCAGGTTTTCAGACGGCTGAGGAACTCTTAGATGTGAAGCCCTCCGAGCTCAGCAAAGGTAACTACTCCCGACCTTAGGCTGTGGGACTTGGGCCGCCGTTAGTACTGCTTCTATCTGTTCTCCCGCCGTGAGGCATCAGCTCAGTCTCCGCAGCTGTGGCCCACGGCTGCCTCTACAACGCGAAAAGGCTCCTTGACGACCCTTAAACATGGTTTGAATGGTTGGAACTGTGGCCCTGGAAACATTTATTAATTGCTTTCTGTGTCAGTGCCTGCTGAATGCTCTGAGGATTATGTCATTTACTCTCAGAAGAGTCCTCTTACGTGGGCCGTGCCCTATACACAGATGAAGGACCTGATTCTTGGGGAGGTTCAGTGACTTTTCATGATGGCTGGGCTGGGAAAGTTGTGGAGCAAGAATTGAAACTCACATAGGTTGTCTAATTTTTGCTGCTCCAAATCCAAGGGGCAGGCACTAAATTTAAGAAACAAAGGATTCGTTATAGGGCTAGAGGACAGTAAGAAAAGGAGTAGAATCCCCAGAATCTGGAGAAAACAGTAGGAAGAAGACATCATTTCTTTTATGTAACTCGCTAAAAAAATCCAGAACCTAACATTCCAGAACACTAGATAATACATTGGTGGGACCCAGTGCATCCTGAGGCATATAAAAATAAAGCTGTCGCCCTGGCTAGTGTGACTCAGTGTTGACTGCTGGCCTGTGAATCAAAGGGTTGCTGGTTGGATTCCCAGGCAGGGCACATGCTTGGTTGCAGGCCAGGTCCCTGGTAGGGGGCACTCAAGAGGCAACAACACATTGATGTTTCCCTCTCTAAAAAATAAAAAAATAATAATAAGGCTGTCTTGCGGTCAGTCTCACTGTGCACATTATGCTATGGTATGCCTAGAACTATAGTGTCAAGATAGAACAGAATTTTAAGTCATTGCTCTTAATGTAAAATAAGGTTTCAACTAGCCACTCAAGAATAAATGTAGGCCTAATGTTAACTATTGTTTTAAATCTGAAACTGCACATTGTGTTCCCCAAAGTTTTATGGGCTCTCTTTCTTTCAACAAGTTGGTTTTACAAAAAGAAATGAGAGAATACGAATGATAATAAGTTAACAGTTGTTGAGCCTTTTGGATGTCCTGGTATTCTACCAAGCTTTTACATGTATTGTCTCATTCCCATTTTATAGAAGGAAAACTCTGAGACGCAAAAAAGTAACTTGCCCAGATATGGTGACCACGTAGTCAGTGGTGCAGTTAGACTTTACAGACCTGTGTAATCTGACTCCAGAGTTCAGGTTCTTTTTTTTTTTTTAAGATTTTATTTATTTTTTAGAGAAGGAAGGGAGGGAGGAGAGAGAAAGAGAAGAGAGAAAGAAACATCAATGTGAGGTTGTTGGGGGCTGTGGCCTGCAACCAGACATGTGCCTTGACTGGGAAGCGAACCTGTGATGCTTTGGTTCGCAGCCCATGCTCAATCCACTGAGCTACGCCCGCTAGGGCCAGAGTTCAGATTCTTAAATTGGTTAGGATTTTCATTGCCTTATTACCATTATTATTACTTATTAGCACCAAATTTATAGTTCATATCCTTACCAAATCAAGCACTGTATATCAAACTCATAAGTGATACCATTCTCACGATTATTTCTTTTATTAGCAGCTTGTATTGTAATTATCATTTTCTCAGGCTATATTGTTAGATAGGAATGAAATTGTGTAGCTGAGGCAAGCATAAGGGTATGTAAAATATTTGTGCATTAAATAATTGTTCTCATTAGTTTGCATTGCTACATGAATTTTTCATGCCATTGTTCCAATGAAAAAAAAAATTTTTAAGATTTTATTTATTTCTAGAAAGGGAGAGAAACATCGATGTGAAAGAGATACATCCATCAGTTGCCTCTCTCATGCCCGCAAATGGGGGCCTGGCCTGCAACCCAGGCATGTGCCCTAACTTGGTATTGAACCAGTGACCTTTTGATTTTCAGGCCAGCACTCAGTCCACTGAGCCACACCAGCCATGGCTCAATGAAAAGTTTTTATTATGAATATAGCATGCACTTGCACTTCTTAAAGTTGCATTTTGTTTTAGGCAATTAAAGAGGCCATTTTCATTCTCTTCTGAAAAATAATTTGTATACCTTACAAGAGCAAGATAATTATGGCTTTAGTTATTTCGGTCTTAGACCAAAAGGGATAGTAAAAGGACTGACTGCTAGTACATTTTTATTTCTACATCCTGAGACACTTTTGTAGGTACTTAGAAGTGCTTTAGAGGTTTAGGTTTTTGAATTCTGTTTCTGAGGTAATAAATCTTTGAAGTCATAGAAATACCTTTATTAATTTGAAAGGCTAAATAGCTAAAGGCTAAATGGAATGTTACATTTTCACGCTTCTCTATTCTTGGCATCACTCTTGTTATCTAAAAATTAAAATTAATGAAGAAATCTGGTTGGTGTGACTTAATGGATTGAGTGCTGGCTTGTGAGCCAAAGGGGTCACTGGTTCAATTCCCAGTCAGGGCACATGCCTGGGTTTTGGGCCATGTCCCTAGTAGGGGGCACATGAGAGGCAACCACACATTGATGTTTCTCTCCTTCTTCCCTTCCCCTCTAAAACAAAGCTTTAAAAAAATCTTTAAAATTAGTGAAGACAACCAAATAGCATGTTATACTGTTTTAAATCTCTAAATTTGGGGGGTGTTTTTCTTACTCTACTTTCAGAAGTTGGTATATCTAAAGAGGAAGCCTTAGAAACTCTGCAGATTATACGAAGAGAATGTCTCACAGATAAACCAGGACATTCTGGTACAGCTGAATCAGGCAAGAAGTGTACAGCACTGGATCTCTTGAGCAGGAGCATACCCAGAACTTCATAATTACCTTCTGTTCAGCACTAGATAATATTCTTGGGGGTGGAGTACCCTTAACCAAAACAACAGAAATTTGTGGTGCACCAGGTGTTGGAAAAACACAATTATGGTAAACTAAAATGTTTCTTTCTTAAGGGTGGGCTTAATAACATTTTGCGTAATAGAGTACCATGCTGTGGGTCTATAGTCAGACCAAAAGAGGCATGTACATGTTGGTAAATTTGTTTTGTGTGTATATACAACATCAAACAAAAGCCAACTTAACATTTATGTTACTTTACCACCCCAGCTTGATAAATTGATACATTTATTTTGATATCAAAAAATCTTTCCTTTATAACATTGTAAAGTAGTCATTAGGATAAATAAGCAGTATTCTACTTTATTATATAATTAATTCCTGAGAATATCCTTGAAAGTCAAATGTTTGAAAGTATATTTATGTATAATAAAGGAGTTCATTCCCAGGGACCTAAAAAAATCACTAAAATTTCTTAATCACGATTTTATAGGTGCACTCTTTCCCTAATCCAAGCATCAGTTGATTCACATATACAGGGTGAAGGAAAAGTAGGTTTACAGTAGTTCATATAAAAAATAATACAAGAATAAACTGTTTCATATACTCCCAACTGTATACCTACTCTTGCTCTACCTTGTATTTGGAGCCATGGAGAATCAGCCATCTTTGTTGTCTGGGGCAATATATTTAGTGGTACCTAATGGATGGGATGTGGAGTTCAAAAAATACTACCTTAGAAGATCATGATAATGATTTATTCATTTGACTTCTTTCTCTTGATAGTATGCAGTTGGCAGTAGATGTGCAGATACCAGAATGTTTTGGAGGAGTAGAAGGCGAAGCAGTTTTTATTGATACAGAAGGAAGTTTTATGGTTGATAGAGTGGTAGACCTTGCAACTGCCTGCATTCAGCACCTTCAGCTTATAGCAAAAACACATATGGGAGAGGGTAAGTTAGCACGTGATTCTCTTTTTTTCTGTGTAATAAAAAATTTGCATTCGGATTCATCCCAGGCCCTAGCAAGAGAACTTTTGGAAAGTGAAACCTAATGACTCAACAGTGTACTGGTGTTAAATTCTCATATCCCTCTTAGAAAATGAGAAATGCCACAACCTGGATTGGCCTTTTATGGCCCTCACTTGTTACTGCAGGAGCTGTAGGGCAAACCTTTGTGTAAGTATTTCAGTGTATGACCTCAAGTCATACTTTGACCTGCCAGGTGTAAATTAATTTTGTTGGAGACTTTAATATAAGTGTTGTCTCAATGCATTCACTGTATTCAATGCATTCACTACATTGACTTGCATCCTGGTTTTTCAAAAAGCAAAGGTAGTTTAGAAAAACCATGTCTGGAAATATTTGGAACATGAAGCTGACTGACCTTTGGGGATATGAATAGTATGTAATTGACTTCATGACTATGTTAATTATATTTCTAAAGTGTTTGGGAAGGTGTTTTTTTTTTTAATATTTATTTGTTTTTAGAGAGGAAGGGAGGGAAAAAGAGAGAGAGAGAGAAACATCAATGTGCAGTTGCTGGGGGCTGTGGCCTGCAAACCATGCATGTGCCCTGACTGGGAATCAAACCTGCGACACTTGGTTTGCAGCCCACACTCAATCCAGCCAGGTCTGGGAAGGTTTTTTTGCATTTATCATGTAGAAATCAAGTGTTTGATTTAACAAAAAATTTAAAGGTAATTTATATTCAAGTTCTTTCCTTTCAATTACTTATAAAATTAAATGGTTTTCTGGCTTGACTGTTTTGGGTTTTTTTAATTTTTGCTTTGTTTAATTTTATTTTTTGGATGTGCAGTCCTTATTCTTTCTGTAGAAGTTTTAAAAACAATGTTTTTTTATATATGCTTGTAATTCCTTTGAATGCTTATAATCTTCCCTGAGCAGTGCGGCTGAGTTTGTTGGGTGTTGTCTCCCATATGAGAGGCAACTGATGGATGTTTCTCTCCCTTTCTTCTCCTCTCTAAATAAATAAATAAATAAATAAATAAAATGTGTTTGATCAGCTGGGTTTTCTTATTTCTATGGGAGTGCTAGGGTGTTTTTCTAACTAATGACCAGTATATCTACTGAAAAGTCCTTAAAGCTACTCATGTTACAATGTATATTTGTAATAATGTCTTAAAATATTGTAAATACTGTAGGTGCAAATATAAACACTGGGATATAAACCTTTTAGTGATTGGTATATGACTAGGTGTTTATTTTTTAGTGAAAAATGAACTTTTAAAATGTATATTGCAATAGGCAATGTTTTCTGAAATTTAATTCCTGGGGTTTTTTTTTTTTATTTGTTTTTGCAGTGGGGTTAAACTTAACTAACATTTTGAAATGCAACAATTTTTAACTGGTTTTTCTCTGAAATATGTACAAAGCCAAACTGGGTATTTTAAAATCCAGTCTAAGTTGGGAATATCATTTTATATCATTGTTTCTACTTTAATTATCAAGATATACTATGGCATTTAGGGGAAAAATGCTTCTTTTGGACACTTTACTTTTAACTGTTGGTTTGTAGTCCTATTTAAAAAAAACCCACAGAGAAATTCTATTCTACTTTTATTCAAAAGAAGCCAATAATTAGAACTATGAAGAGGTAGGCATTAGAATTAGTTGTATATGTGTATAAACAATTTCTAGATAGCCTAGTACATAAGGAAACAGTAGGAAAGTATTATTATGAAAATAATATGACAGGAATTATAAAATGATAGTTCATAGTAATTTTGCTTTAATTTTACCATCTTTCAATTAAAGTTAAGATTTTTGTTAGTGAAGCATTTGTTTTTCAAAGGTATTTTTTATAGTCACCAATATTTCAAAACAGGTAACACTAATTATTTTAAGATTATTTTGTTGTTTATTTCAGTGCACCCCCAAGGCTTTGGAGAATTCACTCTTGAAAAATATTCTTTCTCATATTTATTATTTTCGTTGTCGTGACTACACAGAGCTATTGGCACAAGTTTATCTCCTTTCAGACTTCCTCTCAGAACATTCGAAGGTATGGCTCAAATGACTGAAATAATATAACTTCCATATTTGCCATGTATAATACACAACCTTTTTGCCCACATATTTGAGGGAAAAATAGGGATGTGCATTATTCATGGGTAGTACCTGAAGTACCTTGTATTATTCTGTGTTTTGTAAGTATTTGTTACATAAAATTTTTTGTACCATAATATGTTAAAAATAAATGCTGAAATTTCTTTATATTACAAAAAAACAAGTGTCCGAATATAAATGAGTTAAAAATTGAATTAAAAAATTAAAACATTTCATTTAAACCTGAAAGTTTGGGCCAAAACATGGGTGTGCATTATACACAGGAGAACATTATATGGCAAAATACGGTAACTAAGTATCTTTGAAGGTGTTTGGTTAAAGTGAAAAATAGTAAATAGTACAGTGTCATAAGTAGAAAATCTCTTCCTTTCTTGTCCTACAACTTATTAATGTTTAATTTATTTAGCATGTATATATAAGGAAGAAATTGAGATAATATAGAGTGTCCACTGCCAGTAATGGTGGAGTAGCTCCTATCAAACAAACTGTATAGAGAGGTATAAAATTGAAATTAAACTTCCCTTCTTCTGCTGCTTCCTGGTATCTCTTCCCAAAGTTTGACCACTATTAATAGTTCCTTGTGTGTCTTCTCAAAAAATTTTATGCATATTACAATATCTAGCACCCCACTTTTTAACATTTTTTATGGGATTACATCGTAATATTGTTCTACACTTTCTATTTTGGCTTAGTGCTTTGCATATTTTTTTGTATCATTACATACAGATAGACCTTATTTTTTTTAGAGAGAGGGGAATGGAGGGAGAAAGAGAGGGAGGAGAAACACTATGTGAGAGAGAAATATTGATCAGTTGCTTCTCGCATGCCCCCCAACTGGAGACCTGTCCTGGCAACTCTGGCATGTGCCCTCACCGGGAATTGAAACCAGCAACCTTACCATTTTATAGGCCTGTGTTCAATCCACTGAGCCACACCAGCTAGAACTAGACCTCATTCTTTCAGCTGCATATTTCATTTTAAGAAGGTACTTTGATCTAGTCCTAAGGTAGCCTCCCTCTCCCCCACTACCTGCTTATTCTTTGTCATTTTCACCCACATTTAGCATCTTTTTTTAAAAAGATTTTTTAAAAATTTAATTTTACAGACAGGGAAGGGAGGGAGAGAGAGACACATTGATGGTGAGAAACAGCATTTTGTTGCCTCTTTACACACCTTAACTGGGACCTGGTCTACAACCCAGACATGTGTCCCTGACTGGAAATTGAATCATGACCTTATAGTTTGCAGGTAGTGCCCAACCTGCTGCTGTGCCACACCAGTCAGGGCATGTCTTTTTTCTTTTTGATCCTCACCTGATGATTGATTTAGAGAGAGGAAGAGGGGGAGAGAAAGACATCAATGTCAGAGAGAACACCAAGCATTTGCCTCCCCTAGGTGCCCTAACCTGGATTGAACCTGCATCCTAGGTATGTGCCCTGACTGGGGATCAAACTTGCAACCCTTTAGGCCAATGCTTCAACAAACAAGGCACTTGGGCAGGACCAGTTTTAGTATCTTCAGAGCTCCTATCACTGTCAGAAAATATCTTACTTATGTATTTGTTTGCATGTTAATTGTCTCTTACTCCACTAGAATATAAGCACCAAGAGAGCAGGAATCTTGTCTCTTATTCCCCAATGCTTATAACAGTGACAGGATATACTAGGTGTAAATAAGTATTTGCTGAATGAAGGAATGCATATTCTAAATAAAAGATATGAAAATGGCTTACAGCTCTGGCCAGGCAACTCATTTGATTAGAGCGTCATCCATATACGCCAAAGTTGCGATTTTAATCCCTGGTCAGGGCACATACAAGAAGCAACCAGTGAATACGTAAATACACGAAACAACAAATCAATGTTGTTTTTTTCCCTCTCATTCTCTCTCCCTCCCTTCCACTCTATCTAAAAATAAATATGCACCGGCTGGTGTAGCTCAGTGGATTGAGCACGGCCTGGGAACCAAAAGGTCACTGGTTCACTTCCCAGTCAGGGTATATACCTAGGATGTGGGCCAGGTCCCCAGTTGGGGGCATGTGAGAGGCAACTGATTGATGTATCTCTCACACATTGATGTTTCTCTCCCTCTCTTCCTCCTTTCTCCTCTCTCTGAAAATAAATATATCCATTTTTTTCTTTAAAAAATTAAATTAATAAACTTAAATATATATATATATATATATATATATTTAAAGATTTTATTTATTTATTTTAGAGAGGGGAAGGGAGAAGGAGGGAGAGAAACATCAATGTGTGGTTGCCTCTCCCATGCCTCCTACTGGGGACCTGGCCGACAACCCAGGCATGTGCCCTGACTGGGAATTGAACCAACCCTTTGGTTCACAGGCTGACACCCAATCCACTGAGCCACACTAGCCAGGGCAACTTAAAAATATTTTAACTTTTTAATTGTATCGCCCTTTTTAAAAAAGATTTTATTTATTTTTATTTATTTTTAAACATTTTAAAAGATTTTATTTTATTTTTAGAGAGAGGGAAAGGAAGGAGAAAGAGAGGGAGAGAAACATCAATGTGTGGTTGCCTCTTATGTACCCCCTACTGGGGGGATACTGGGCCTACAACCCAGGCATGTGCCCTGACTGGGAATCGAACCAGTGACCCTTTGGTTCCCAGGCCTGTGCTGAATCCACTGAGCTACACCAGCCAGTGCATATTTATTTATTTTTAGATAGAGTGGCAGGGAGAGAGAAAGAAAGGGAGAGAAATATCAATGTGTGATTGCCTCTCACGTGCCCCCCATTGGGGCCTGGCCTAGGCATGTACTCTGACTGGGAATCAACGTGGAAGCCTTTGGTTCACAAGCTGGTGCTCAATGCACTGAGCCACAACAGCCAGGACAATTTTTTAAAAAAATTTTAAAACTTATACATTGCTTCTACAAAAGCCTCTTCTTAGCCTAATCCTTATTAGATAGAAAAAAAATATCTTACAGTTTTTCATTTGTTTACTCTTTATTATAGGAGGCATTATTTGGATTATATTAGAAATGAAACTGCCATGAAAATATTTATCATCTATAAGTAAATCTTGATTGTAATTCAAGACAGACCTGCCTCATGCTGAATTCTCTATTTTAACAGATTCTGTAATAGTTATTTGCCCTATTGTATATTTAAAATTAAGGAGAGCCCTGGTCTGTGTGGCTCAGTTGGTTGGAGCATTGTCCCATAAACTGAAAGGTTGCAGGTTTGATTACCCATCGGGGCACATGCCTACATTGTGGGTTCGGTCCTGGGTTGGGTACCTATGAGAGGCATCCGATCAATGTTTCTCACATCAATGTTTCTTTCCCTTTTTTTCTCCCTCCTTTCCCCTCTCTCTAAAATCAATAAGCATGTCCTTGGGCAGGGTAAAAAATAAAATCAATTTTAAAAATAAGGGGGAAAAGCATACCATTAATTAAGTTTTTGAAGAAACTAATATAATTTAATATTTGAAGAGTGTTTTTAACATAAAAAGAATCCTGAAGGTAAAAGTGATGTATTTAATTGAGAAATTTGAACCCTCAAAAGTGATTTTTTAAAAGATTTTATTTATTTTTTTAGAAGGCAAGGGAGAGAGAGAGAAACATCAGTGTGTGGTTGCTGGTGGCCATGGCCTGCAACCTAGGCATGTGCCCTGGCTGGGAATCGAACCTGTGATGCCTGGTTTGCAGCCCATGCTCTATCCACTGAGCTACACCAGCCAGGGCTCAAAAGTGATTTTTATCAATGTAAAATAGCTTTGTAAAGACTGTACAAGGGAGAGGGGCCAAAAAGCCCAATTTATTTATAAAAAGTGTGTATTTATTCCCTGACTAAACTTCAGTCACCCTCAAACTATTCTCTATTTGATGCAGATGTTTTTTCCACTGCTCAAAACAGTTTTTTAACTTGGCATTTTGTATTCCTTTTAGTCCTTCTGCCACTCTTTGTTTCACCTCTTCTGCTTCCAGAAGAGTTTCCCTTTGAAGATGTTTTTCTTCCAGGGAAACAAACAAGCAAACAAAAAAGCTGCTCTGGGTGAGATCAGTTGAATAGGGAGGGTGGAGCAGGGAGGTCATGTTGTTTTTGGTCAAAAACTGCTAAACACTCAGCACAGTGTGAACAGATGTGTTGAAAGAGTCTTCAGAAATATTCACCCATCATGAAATGGGCCAAATGCATTGAAAGAATGTTCAAAAAAAATTCACTGAAACCGAAGGAAGCCTCTGACGAACCACCAGCTGGTGGTACACTGTTACAGATGGGTTCCTTGAACACTCACCTAGCAGGGGAAGCCTCTACTACAAGGGGCCTGCCCTCCAGAAGATAATTCCAAGGGTTTTTTGGGTCTCTCTCATATAGTGGCAACTGATAAAAAATTGTAAATGCTTGTTTTTCTTTTTGCAGAATTACTTTTTTAAGGGGATAAATTATCAAACCAGAATACATTTTAACTTTTAGTGATTAGTGCAAAAAGCATTGGGGGAATAGATACATAATTATCTAAAATAAAGCCTTTGTAGAGTTGAAATAGAACACTGGATTTTAAGGGTTTTTTTGTGCAATGGGCTGTGCTTTTTTGATACAATTTTATTTTTACCAAACCTAATCTCTTTTCTTTAGGTTCGATTAGTCATAGTGGATGGTATTGCTTTTCCTTTTCGTCATGACCTTGATGACCTACCCCTTCGTACTCGATTACTAAATGGCCTAGCCCAGCAAATGATCAGCCTTGCAAATAATCACAGATTAGCTGTAAGTATAATTAGTCAAGAAAACTTTATAATAAAAAATATTGTATCAAGTATTAATTTCTAGAAGTAACAGAATAGAATTTGCCTAACTAAAAGCAAATAATACAGACATAGTTTTAAATGTACCTTTGTTTTGGTTTGGTTATTATAAAAAATTAATTCCAGTCACAAGTGTTGTTTATCATTTTTCTTGGAAAAATAATAGGCATAATCAAGGTGCCATATTTTAAAAATGGACTCTGATGAATAAATGCCACCTTGGGTAATTACAGTGTTTTTTATCTAAATATACTTGTGTTTTAGGTAAGCTCTTCCAACACTCCCATTTTTCTTTAACTGTGTGTATAATCACAGATTCAGAGAGAAAGGAATATTACATAGTGTGAGCAACCAAGATCTTTGGAGGCAGAGCTAACTCTTCTAGATTTGAAATGTGAGGACAGGGTAAAAGATAAGTTCAAAAATGAAGTATGCATTCCATTAATATCAATGAAGAGCCCCCACTAGGGGGCACTCAAGACTAATAATTCCTTCGGTTTTTGTTTTTAACAGAAATAGCTTTATCTTTTCTGTTTTTTTAAGTAATCCAAACAATAACAAAGAATACTATACAGTGTTTCAGGAGAGTAATGTAAATGTATGCCTACTAACATGGAACAAGTTATATTCAGATATATGATCAAGTGAAAAAATTCAAGTTGCATAACAATGTATTTCATAGGTCTACTTTTGAGAAAGATAAAAATTATACATGAACATTTATACTTATATTTATGAAGAACAATATCAAAAGGACCAGAGCATTAACAGTGGTTACTTCCAGAGACAGGATTTTGTGGGGTTGAGGGCATTCTTTCCTCTCTTACCTGATATTCTTCTTTGCTTGATTTTTCATTTCCTGGTTAGCAGATATAGAAGCATGTATGACCTATAATGATAAATATAATTTACAATTTTAAGTTATATGCTTGCTACAAAAATTTCTAAACAAAATTTAGAAAGTAAGCAATTATCTGTTATCTGGAGATAATTATTGTTGAGCTTAATATACATATTTTTCCAAACTTATTCTATGTGTATCTAAAACATGTTTTTAAAGTAAGATCCCATTATACATATTATTGTGCAAAGCAATATTTTGTTCACTTAATAAATTGTGAACATCTTTCCATATATACTAACTACTATATAGGCCTACTTTAACAGCTACAGAGTTTTTTGTTGTATGATTGTAAAAGTTTTTTTTTTTAAGATTTTATTATTTATGTCTAAAGAGAGGGGAAGAGAGGAAGAAAGAGAGAGCCAGAGCTGTAGAAGTTTTTTTTTTAAACTACTTCCTTACTGGTTGTCTTTAATGTTGTCTCCAGTTTTTCACCATTTAAATCATTGCAATCAGCCCTGGCTGCTGTGGCTCAGTGGACTGAGTGCCAACCTGCCATCCCAAAGGGTCACTGGTTTGATTCCCAACCAGAGCACATGCCTGGGTTACAGCCAGGTCCCAGTTGGGGGCATGCAGGAGGCAACCAATCTACATTTCTCTTATACATTGATGTTTCACTCCCTCTTTTTCTCTCTCCCCCTTCTTTCTCTAAAAATTAAATGAAATCTTAAAAAAACAAAAAAAAACCCCCTGCAATCAATAACTTTTATATACTTCTTTGTCCGTTCAACTAGTTATTTCTGGAAATACTAAACCAAAGGAATAGCTCTATTTTAAACATTTTGTTACATATTATCAAATTATCCTCAGAAAGCATGTTCCAAAGTATGTTTTCTATAGCAATGGATGGGAATTTTTGTTTTTTCCCAAGTCATTACCAACTTTGACTCTTTTAAATCTTTATCAAAGTGATGTGGAGTCATTTTAGAGATGCATTTATTTGATTATTAGCAGAAATGCTTGACAGTTTTATTAAGATATAGTTGACATACCATAAAATTCACCCTTTTAAAGTGTACAGTACAGTGGTTTTTAGTATATTCAGAGTTGTACAAGCATTGCTATTATCTGATTTTAGAGCATTTCCATCATACCCAGAAGAAATCCCTTTCCCATCAGCTGTTATCTCCACTGCACTTTCCCTGTCTGCTTTTTGTCTCTATGGATTTGTTTTTCGGGATATTTTCTAGAAGTAGAATAATGCAATATGTAGTATTTTATGCTGGTTTCTTTTGTTTAGCATAAGGTTTTCAAGATTCACCCATGTTGTGGCATGTATCAGTGTCCTTTTTATGTCCAGATACTTTTGTATTTTCTCAATATACCACATTTGTTTATCCATTCATCAATTGAAGGGCATTTGGGAGCAGAGTATTTTTAAAGCAATGAAGTTAATAATTTCAAAACAATTGTTCCTTCACTAGTTTAAAGACTTATTCCATAGGAGCTTGGAGTAATTACACAATAATTTTCATTTGGATCCTGGTACACCCAACATTTTTGCAGAAGTAGTGTAACTTTATAAATATTTGCTAACGGTGCAAATTCTAATTTGGGGATGCTGAACAGCTGTTAAGCAGTATGTTTATTTACATTTGCCTCAAGATATGGATAAACTACTCCCTAACCCCGTCTGATAGAACTTTTCTGCAAAGAGGAAAATGCTCAGTTTAATACAGTAGTTGTATGACTCTTGAGCAGTTGAAATATGGCTAGGGTTACTGAGGAACTGAATTTTTAGTTTTATAATTTAATTTTAAAAACTGTTTGTGGCTAATGGCTGCAGAATGAATAGTGCACCTCTAACAAGAAAGTGTTGGTATAAGTAATTATCTCAGTTGCTAGAGCTTAAACACTAGGTAATATGTACAATAAAGGGTATTTATATTATTCAGTATGTTGGGATGCCAGTTAGTCATATATTTCAGTTAATTACCAATTTAAATTCCTTCTTCTTCTAAAATTCCTGGCCTGAGGTAACACATGGGGAAGCCACTATGGTACTTAAGGGGAGAGGAACTAGAAGAAAGTCATGTCATCCAGTTGATGCCTAATTGAGATCTAGATGGATTACAGATTTCTCCTTTGTAAGATAAACAAAAATTTTAGGGTGTTACCACTGCAGTGGGAATAGCCAAACAACCTTTCCTTTTTCATTTTTCTTACAAAACTGATGCCTTTTTCAAAGTAGAACCTTTTCTCATTGCTTTTCATAGAAGTTCTTTTTTAATATATTTTATTGATTATGTTATTACAGTTCTCCCATTACCCCCCTTCATTCCCCTCCACCCTGCACACCGCTTCCCACCCAACTTTTCCCTCTTTAGTTCATGTCCATGTGTCATAAGTTCTTTAGCTTCTACATTTCCCATACTATTCTTGCCCTCCCCCTGTCTATTTTCTACCTACCATCTATGCTACTTATTCTCTATACATTTTCCCCCTCTCCTCCTCCCACTCCCCTGTTGCTAACCCTCCATGTGTTCTCCATTTCTGTGGTTCTGTTCCTGTTCTAGTTGTTTGCTTAGTTTGTTTTTGTTTTTGTTTTAGGTGTGGTTGTTAAGAATTGTGAGTTTGCTGTCATTTTACTATACATGTTTTTTTATCTTCTTTTTCTTAGATAAGTCCCTTTAACATTTCATAAAATAAGGGCTTGGTGATGATGAACTCCTTTAACTTGACCTTATCTGAGAAGCACTTTATCTGCTCTTCTGTTCTAAATGAAAGTTTTCTGGATAGAGCAATCTGGGATGTAGGTCCTTGCCATAGAAGTTCTTTATCAGTGACAGCTTGCAGGTAGTATTTGGAGGGAAGATCTGTATTGGGAGAATATTTAAAATAACTATTTCTGGAGAATTTTGGATAAAACAGTGCCGGATAATTTGACTTTTACTGTATTAGGTCAGCCTTGGACACTTTCATTTTCTCTACTTGAAAATTACTAATTTCAAAACATGGGATCTTTTCTATAGGCCACTATTTAATCCAAAATAATTAGCAATATTTTTAGCCTTTAGAGCCATCTGTGATTAAAGCACACCTGTATCTTTTGTCAGCAGGCTAACATAGTCATAATTTGGGGTAATTTGACCTGATTACTGGGTTTCATTTTTCCTAGTTCTTCTACTTATACTGTACATTCGTTGATTTTAGCTTTCTTCTCATAATTTTTTGCCTTAGTTTCTTTTTTATTTCTGTAAAATTATAAATCATAATTCTATATTCGTTTCTTCCCTAAAAATATAAGTAGTTGTTTAAGAATTCTATATTCTTTTGAATAAATATATTCCAGAGAGGCAACAGTGCTAAAGAACACAAATTCAGTCTTTCTAAGCTTTTGATTTCTCATATGTTAAACTAGAATAATAACAATAATAATACCTAATTTATAGAGTTGTTGTGGAGATTAGCTAAGATAAGCAAGGTAAAGTACTTAGCATAGTTTCTGTCATGTATTAAGTACACAAAAATGTTTATTACCACTATTGATGTTGCCAGTCCCGTTGGACTGGTTGGTCTTTTTGGCTTATACAAACCTTAATTTTAAAAGTGAGAATTTTGCCCTGGCTGGCGTAGCTCAGTGGATTGAGCACGGGCTGGGAACCAAAGTGTCCCAGGTTCGATTCCCAACCAGGGTACATTCCTGGGTTGCAGGCCATAACCCCCAGCAACCGCACATTGATGTTTCTCTCTCCTCTCTCTCCTCTCTCTCTCTCTCCCCCGCCCCGCTCCCTTCCCTCTCTAAAAATAAATAAATAAATCTTTAAAAAAAAAAAGTGAGAATTTTCCTGATTCTCCCAATTGTGAAGTTTTTGTGCATAGTCTCTTTAGACCTTTACATATTATCTATTTTATCTTTATTCTTCCACTTAAAAAATATTTATTTATTTATTTATTTTTAGATAGAGGGGAAGGGAGGGAGAGAGGGAGGGAGAAAAACATCATTGTGAGAGTGAAACATCACTTGATTGCCTCTCGAACTCTACTGTACCCACAACTCAGGCATGTGCCCTGAATTGAACTGGCAACCTTCGCTTTGTGGAACATCACCCAGCCAACTGAACCACACCAGTCAGGACTATTTCTTCCATTTTCATAATAAGAATTTCTTTGTTCTTATCTGTTAAAAAAGTTTTATATTCAGTAGACTCATGTTTTCAGATAACTACTCATTTTTGTTTGTAAGTTCTAAAAAATTATTAGAAAAGTTTTCATTGCCTAAATATGTCTTAGTATTTAGTATTAGATCATACTCAAAATACTAAAATCACAGGACTATTTACTTTATAAGTTTTAGAGGAGACTCATCTAATTTTCTCACATTTTGTTTTGTAGGTAATTTTAACTAATCAGATGACAACAAAGATAGATGGAAATCAGGCCTTGCTGATACCAGCATTGGGTGGGTAATAAATCAGATAGCCATTTTTGGTTAAACACACTTTCTCTACCTTTCTCATTTGATGCTTATTGAATACTGTAAACTCCATGAAAGCAGAGAGTTTATCTGTCTTATTCACTGATAAATATTAGCATGGAAACACTGTGCTCTTAGATACTGACTCATTTTTTTTCAGTTAACATTAATTCAGCATTTATTATATAGCAACTGCTGGGTCAGGTACTGAGCATATAATAGTCATACGATGATTATTTATTTATTTGTAGAGAGGGGAAAGGGGGGGAGAAAGAGAAACATCAATGTGTGGTTGCCTGTCATATGCCCTGTACTGGGGACCTGGTCCGCAACCCAGGCATATGCCCTAGAGTAGGAATCACACCAGTGATCCTTTGGTTCACTGGCTGGCCCTCAGCCCACTGAGTCACACCAGCCAGGGCCATATGATGCTTCTTGCCTTCAGAAAGCTCACTGTCTTAGGCAGGAGGAATGGTGAATCTATTCAAATACAAATTAGATAACAGTGAATATATTTATGATTTTGTTCCTAACCTTAATCATGGTTTTATTAGAATACAGTGCTTCAAGATTTATTTCTACTAAAATCTTTGAATATTGTCATAATTCTTGCTTTTTTTCTCATAGTCAAAAATATGTTAGTAGTCCTGATATATGAAAGAGTGATCAATATGTTAAACAATAAAGTTTTCTAAAGGCAAATAGAAGGTATTGATCTTCAGTATTGCCTTAAATACGTAAAACTCCATTAATCTCAGGATGTTATCCACATACCAGGTTTTAAAAAACTAAGTATACTCTTGTTATGTTAAACTAGGCAGAGTAAAACTGTATTTGACCAGAGGCATTCTGAGAGACTTACAACCTAGTCAGTAAGGCAATATGTAAGTATTATGTTCTTTTTCCCTCAGGGGAGAGTTGGGGACATGCTGCGACAATACGGCTGATCTTTCATTGGGATCAAAAGCAAAGGTCAGTGTAGAAACAAGTTAATAATTCTGAATATTGGGTTAATAACACTGAACACTTGTTAGTTTCTTAGAGCTAGTGCAGTGGATGACATCTACAGCGCCCTGTGAAGATAAAGCTTTTGTTACCTTGTCCTTAATCACCTAGAGCAAACATAGAAATGTTTTTATCTGCACATTTAGCTACATAGGAAATTCTTTGGAATATTTAAATGATGGGGTGCACCTGAAATGAGTAGGTGTCCAAGAAATGCTACCTTCTAAAGCTCTTAGAAAATCAAATACCATTTATTAGCCACACAGGAGGAGGTGGGTACTGTGTTCCTGGAAGGGATTGAAAGGAGAATAAAATGGGGACCAAAGATTAGCTTTAGGACTATTTTATATGGAAAATAGGGTAGTTCTTCCTACTTCCTTAATATATTTCTTGTATGAAATTGTGTCTACTTTTGTACTCTCTAGTATTTTCCTATCTTGCATTTGTTATCCATTTACTTACCTGGCTTTCACCACTATTGTTCTTTAAAATAAAACTATGACAGCATGAAACCTTTGTATTTTTTTTTAAAGCTAGCTGCTGAGCAAATGAACAAACCAGCTTTTATTTTCTTTAAAATAGGCAATTGAAAGCAGCAGAATCTTTTATTCTACACTTCTGGAAATGTCAGAATTATGCCAGCCTCTCTGCTTTGAGATTAATTGGTATAACATAGAGTACTTGGGTTTGAAATGTTCTAATAAAAGGGAGAAATTGAGACAGTGTGTGGGCAAAGATGGAAGAAGGGGATACTTAAATACATATTGGGTCTGGTCAGTGATATTGTTTATTTCTTTATTGAATTTCTTTGTTTTTCTATAAAATGAAAAAGATCATGCTTCAGCTCACCAAGTTAGGTTTTACTGACTCTGAACTCATAGCAGAACCAGTCACACATACATCTTTGGCAACTAATTCATACAGTTTGTGTCTCTTTTAAAGATGGCCTTTGCAGAGCTCAGGTGACTCTTTTTTTCTTTTCCATAATACATAGTGTTTTACAATTGACTCCCATCCCTCAATTCTATAAATAAGTCACTGTACAGTGGCTTCACAAAAAAATTTTTTCTCAGTAACAAACCCTGTTGTAAAGATTTGGCAATTTCTCCAGATGATTCTTTTGAACATATTGCTTATACTTTTTCAGATTTAGGTTTTCTGCAAAATGCATCCCACTAATGATCTTAGGAATTTCTCTTGAGCTAGTACACAGTAGTTTTCCACTATTGTTCTATTAACTATTCACTGGTAGGATACCTCTAAGAAATGAGGACAATAATAGAGCAAGATGTTTCCTTTTTATGCATTCATCAGAAGGAAAGGTTTGCCTTCTTTATCAAATTCTGTACATTGGCATTGGTTAGGTACCTATGAGATCAGAAAACCATGTTTAATTTTTGAGTAACCATTTTATGACTTCAACTTCTTAATAATTTTTTCCAAGAAATTGGAGAATAGTGTTGAGCATTAAATAGAGTTAGGGGAAAACTGTTCTATGAAAATTTTACTCTATCCCATGCTGTTATTTTAGTGAGTGCTTGCTTGTGCTAGGTATGTAACTGGGCACTTTATGTACATCATTTTATATTATCCCTTCAATAACTCTGAAGAATCTATACCTGTTATTAACAGAAGACCAAAGCCCAGAAGATTAACTGACTAGTAAATAATAGCTATCATCTGTTTGTTTGTTTTTTAAGATTTTAATTCTTATTTACTTACTTTAGAGAGCGGGGAAGGGAGGGAGAAAAGAGAGAAACTTCATTGTGTGAGAGATTCGGTTGTCTCTCCCACACCTCCAACCAGGGACCTGGCCTGCAACCCAGGCATCTGCCCTGACCAGTAATGAAACCATCAACCCTTTGGTTCACAGGCCACTGCTCAGTGCACTAAGCCACATTAGCCAGGGCTAATAGCTACCATTTATTAAATTTATTAACTGTTTTTTATTATGCTAAGCATTGTGTATATATAAAATTTCATTTTATTTTCCAAGTAACTCTGAAGTAGATAGTAGTATCCACATTTTATTCCTGGCTATAATAGAGTCCATTCTTTTTCTCCTATAATTACTGTTTCTAGAATGTAATTCTAGTATTGTGTTGATTTCTAGCAAATCTGAAGTTAAAGCTCTTACCCTCCTTTTAAAGTAATACCCTTTTTCTTCAAACTCTCTTTTTTCCAGGCTATGGATATATAAGTAATGTGTATACATTATCATAACCAGAAGTTGACCTCATGTAATAGAATTAAAATAGTTTTATTTTTCATTGTTTGAAACCAACTATCTTCAAGTCATTAAAAGTTGCATGAAGTCTTTTTTAAGTGTATGTTATTGATTATGCTATTATATTTTACTATAATATGCTATTATGCAATTTTTTCTCCCTTTATCCCTCCTCCACCTTGCACACCCTGCCCTTTAGCATTCTCCCTCCCTGTCAGTTCATGTCCATGGGTTGTACACATAAGTTCCTTGGCTTCTCTGTTTCCTATACTCTTCTTAACCTCTCACCTTCTGTTTTATACCTACCAATTATGCTTCTTATTCCCTGTACCTTTCTTCCCATTCTTCCCCTCACCCTCCCCACTGAAAACCCTCCATGTGATCTCCATTTTTCTGGTTCTATTCCTGTTATAGTTGTTTGCTTAGTTTTTGTTTTTTAGGTTCAGTTGTTGATAGTTATGAGTTTGTTGTCATTTTACTATTCATAGTTTTTGATCTTCTTCTATTTCTTACATAAGTCCCTTTAACATTTCATATATATAAGGGCTTGGTGATGATGAACTTGACATTATCTAGGAAGCACTTTATCTTCCGCACTTGAGCCCTTCCATTCTAAATGATAGCTTTGCTGGATAGAGTAATCTTGGATGTAGGTCCTTGCCTTTCATGACTTCAAATACTTCTTTCCAGCCCCTTCGTGCCTGTAAGGTTTCTTTGGAGAAATCAGCTGATAGTCTTATGGACACTCCTTTGTAGGTAACTGTCTCCTTTTTTCTTGCTGCTTTTAAGATTCTCTCCTTATCTTTAATCTTGGGTAATCTAATTATTGTGTCTTGGTATGTGCTTCCTTGGGTCCAGTTTCTTTGGGACTCTCTGGGATTCCTGGACTTCCCGGAAGTCTATTTCCTTTGCCAGATTGGGGAAGTTTTTCTTCATTATTTGTTCAAATAAGTTTGCAATTGCTTGCTCTTGTTCTTCTCCTTCTGGCACCCCTGTCATTTGGATGTTTTGGGCTTAAAGTTGTCCCAGATGTTCCTTAGCCTCTCCTCATTTTTTTGAATTCTTGTTTCTTCATTCTTTTCTGATTGGATGTTTATTTCTTCCTTTTGTTCCAAATCATTTATTTGAATCCCTGTTTCCTTCCTTTCTTTGTTGTTCCCAGTATATTTTGCTTTCTTTCTTTCACTTTGGGTAGCCTTTATTTCTTCTTTCATTTTGCAACCTAGCACAATCAATTCTATGAGCATCCTGATTACCAGTGTTTTGAACTCTGCATCAGATAGGTTGTCTATCTCCTCATCACTTAGCTCTTTTTCTGGAGTTTTGATCTGTTCTTCTTTTGAGCCATATTTCTTTGTCTTGGTGCACCTATTGTAAGGGGCTGGAGCCTTAGGTATTTGCCAGGGTTGGGCAACCCTCTTTGCTGTGTTGTGGCACTGTCTGTGGGGGAGGGGTCAGAGAGGGAACAATGCTGCTTGCTTGCTCCACTTTAGGCCCACTTTCCAACGAACTGTCCTATAAGGCTGGGAGTTTCTCCCCCATTGTAACCTGTGCCGTCTTCTACAGCTAGCTTTAAGTGTTTAGGTTCCCATACAGCCAGCCCTCCCTTGCCCACAGATCTGCTGCATTGGTATGTGTCCTCTCTGCTAGGCTGCCTGGCTCCCGTCTCCTGGCTACCCTACTGGTCTGGGTGAATGTTTCTTTAACTCCTTGGTTCTTGGAGTTGCATGCAGTTTGATTTTCTGGCACTTCTCGTTGTTTATTGTTTTTAAATTGGTTATCTTTTTTTTTTTTTTGGTTGTGCAAGGAAGCGAAGCATTTCTACCTACTGCATGGAATCTTGTATGTGGTTTAAATTTTTTTATCTTAAAGGATGGAAATAGAGATTTACATTGGGGAAAAATGGTTATGAAAATAAACACTTTCAATTTGAGCAGAAAACTAAAAACTTTGACTAGCTATCAGAGTTACTGAAGAGAATTGAAGTATCCCATCTCATGACATAGTGTCCCCATCTTTCTCCAGCAACACCTGAGTTTTACCCTTTGACTACTAATGGAATAACATTCCAACAGTTATTAAAAGATACTTTTGTCTCTATCCTGTGTATTGTACAGGTTTCCCTTCAATTTACATGTTCATAATCATATGAGGCTGAGATTGTTCAGAATTATACCACTCTTTGCCAAGAAGATCTGGTGGTAGAGTGGAGTAATATAGCAACACCCCCACATAGTATTTCATATGTGTACTCAGCTTTAGAGCACAAATGGTGCTTCTGTCTTGTTTCTGACCTGAACTGTGTAGTTCAGCCATATGTTAAGCTTCAACTCAGTTGAGGATGTGAGCCAAGTGATTCTTTGGTTTAGTTTGTTTTTGAAAAGATCTCTAGAGATGCATACATGAAATATACAATTTAATTTTTAAATATTTTCTTCTATTTATTTTTAGAGAGAGGGGGAGGGAGAAAGAGAGGGAGAGATACATCAGTGCGGTTGTCTCTCACATGGTCCACACTGGGAACCTGGCCTGCAACCCAGGCATGTGCCCTGACTGGGAATCGAACCAGCGACCCTTTGGTTCACAGCCCACACTCAATCCACTGAGCTATACCAGCCAGGGCTATACAATTTAATTTTTACTTAGAAATTTAAGGAAGATTTTCAACCTGAACACTTAATACCCATTTGACTTTAGGATTCTCAATGAATATGTAAATACTTCTTTAAAGCTTATTTAATTTTTCATTTTTTTTCTAGAAAAGTCAGAAGAACTAGGTCCCTTTTTGAACATGGTATTAGATACTAATTTTTCAGAAGGTTAGCTAATTATTATTATTGAATAACAAAGAGATTTTTTTAATAGGGTGGGTTAAAATATACGATGCTTCTATTTTTCTGCTATATTTTGCATTAAAGATGGAATATCAACTCTAAAAGCATTGCAAAAATTTATACTTACTCCCTATCATAACTATTCTTATATATTACTTGCCAGGTATTTTCTTTATGCATATAGTTACAATTATAGAGTAAATGACATTTTGGATTTTGCTGTTTTCATCCTAAAAGTATAAACCTAAAACATGGAGCTAGTGGACCATGATCTCTGACTGCTTCTCTTTTGAATTGTGCCTTAGTAGAGGGGCAATTTCAAAATTAATAAAGCAACAAATCATAAACCAAGATGGCCTTTTTGGGTTGTAAACAAGTCAACATTATATGTAAATGATCCTTTTAACTCTGAGAGTTTATTATTTTCTCTAAGTTAGTACACTTATATCTGTTTTTTTTTTAATTGTGGTAAAGTATACATAACATAAACCTTACCATTTTAACCATTTACGTGTATACTTCAGTGGCATGAATTATATTCACGGTTGTATAATCATCACCACCATCCATCTCCAGAACTGTTTCACCTTCTATACTGAAACTTTGTTCCCATTAAACACTAATTCTCCATTCTCCCCTCCTGTCAGCTCCTGGCAACCGCCATTCTACTTCTGTTTCTGTGAATTTGACTACTCTAGGCACTCAAATAAGTGGAATCATACAAAATTTGTTGTATTATGACTGATGTTATTTCACTTAGCACAATGTCCTCAAGGTTTACTGTAACATGTGTTAGAATTTCTTTCCTTTTTAAGACTGAATAATATTCTCTTATATGTATATGCCACATTTTGCTTATACATTCATGTGTTAAGACACTTGGATTGCTTCTAGCTTTCAGCTATTGTGAATAAGTTATGTCACTTTTAAAGCAATTTTAAAAGGCACTTTAAAAGGTTTTGCTTTTATATCTGTTGTCGTTACAGTATTTGAACATAGTAAGAGCTTAGAATTTTATTTTTCAACTACTTCAGCTTTAGTTTTATGTTACTTACTTTGTAGACTACATAATGAAATCCTGCCTAAACAGATTTTGTTCTGTCACAACAGTGATAGTTTTGGACATAATTATTTTGAAAGAATGTGTCTTGCTAGCTTATTTGTATTAGAATCTTACTAGTATATTATGAGTATATTAGTATAAGGAACATACTTATGTATATCCCAAGAAATTGTCTTAATAGTTACAACACCCCCCAAAACACAATTACTGGAGAAATTTTGAAGAATATAGATTAAAAAAAAAAACCTTTACCTTGTAATAACAATGTGGCTTTTTTATTGTAGCCTTTTAATAATTTTTCTATATATGTGTGTATATATACTCATAAATGCGGGATCATACAGCATAACTTTTATATTATTAATATTTTCCTACATCATTAAATATTTTCTCCCACTATATTTTCTTAAGCATAAATAGTATCTCAAGTACAAATAGTTTATTTCAGCAATTTTCAACCTTTTTCAGCTCATGGCACAAATAAACTAATTACTAAAATTCTGTAACATCAAAATATATTTTTTGTTGATGTGACAAAAAAAATACTTTTGGTATACTTTTGATTCATTCACACCAGATAGCTATTGTGTTGTATTTCTTTGACAATCTAAGGGAAAAGAGGTCAGTACCCCTGACTAAATAAACAGGTATTACATGTTTTAAAAATTCTTGCAGCACACTGGTTGAAAATTGCTGGTTTATTTGAATCAGTCATTGGACTTTAGGTTGCTTTAAAATTTCACTCACATAAACAAGTATTTTGTTAATATATGTAATAATTTGCATGCATACGTGTAGCTGTTGGTTGATGGGAGTACTTCTGATTTTTTTTTGCTTTGTGTGTCCTTAGAGAACAAAATAATACAATTATATTAAAACTATAAACTTATATTATCAGATCACTGAACTAATTAATTAAGATCATGTTTTGTGTTTATTTTTTTCTCTAAGCAGGTTGGCAACATTGTACAAATCACCAAGCCAGAAGGAATCTACAGTACTGTTTCAAATCACAGTCAGTATTATTTGATTCGAGTGTGATTTTGGTGTTGGTGGGCTATAATTATCTAAAGAGAATATTTATAAATTGCTTTTGTTAACTTCTCCAGGCAGTAAGCCAATTTGAGGACAGCTTTTGATACTGAGAATTATCCTCCAATATCGATATATTGATACACATATATATGTATACACACATGTAATAATTGAACTGAAATTTTTTAAAAGATTTTATTTATTTATTTTTAGAGAGAGGGGAAGGGAGGAAACATCAGTGTGCAAGAGAGACACTGACAGGCTGTCTCACACACCGCCAAGTGGTGACCTGGCCCGCAACCCAGGCATGTGCCTTGACTGGGAACCAAACCAGCGACCTTTCAGTTTGCAGGCCGGCACTCAGTCCGTTGAGCCACACCAGCCAAGGCTGAAATTTATTTTTAGAACTGAAGAAAGTTTTTGTAGAGTAATATGTTTCATGCCATGTGTAATGTCAGGGTATTAAATACTTTTAAGGTGCAAGTTGTTCAGGATTTCCATGAGACCAACTACCAACCTTACTCATTTTGGTCTGTAGATATTAAAGGTCTATCATAGCCACTAAATATATCCCACTTTAAAATGTTAATTTTCCTATAATTGTATATTATAGAATAGATTTTGACTAAAATATGCATATTTATCAATAGTTTTGAGCCTAATATATTCTTGGCATCTCATATTTTAAGGACAAGAACAGAAACAGATTCTGAAACTGAGCTATCTGCTTAGACTGTGCTCTGCCTAGGTACACTAAAAGTATTCTAATTGGAATACTTTATTTTAGAGTGTTTAGTTGTGAAAATAAGTTTGTAAAACACCTAAGTAATTATTACGTTATTTCCTTTCACTTCTTCCAGTAGTGTCACCATGAAGTTTGTAAGGGTTGTCTTTTAGAGAACATTTTTATAATGCAATTCATTTCTGTGTATGTGTATGTATAAAAAATATATATAAAATACTCTAGATATAAGATACTTTAGTACAAGTATTAAAGGTGTGAACATTTATCCTCTTTATTTACAGTGGTTGATAACTTCTTTCCTAGAATAAAGTAGCTCTCTTATCCCATTACTTAAAATGTTTGGAAGACCAATCATTATTTTAGGTGTTCTTAAAGCATACTTGCATATTTTTTCATCTTTCAGCCTCAGGGATTTAGAGATGCTGTTGTTGCCCCTGCATCTTCAATGCAAACAGAAGATTCCTGAATTCTCGGAAACGGTCACGAGAATCAGAGGAAGAACAAGAATCCAAAGACTAGTCTCACAGTGTGAGAGTGTGTGTGTGTATATGAGGTCTCTCTGAAAAAAAGTTCAGCCATTGTTAATATAATGAGAATAGTTTGTATGACATCCATGTAACCTGACAGCCAAAAGGAGTGGACTGGAATGCACATGCATGAACAACGATGACTTCACTGTACTAGTCAGTGGTGCGGAAGACACCATTGAGTGAGCATGTGTACTGTGTGGCCGTCACATTCAAAATGAGCAAGTAGAGGAACAAATCTGCATCAGATTTTGTGTTAAGCTTGAACATTCCTCCATGGAAATATTTGGATGATTCAGAAGACTTTCCAGGATGAAGCAATTAGTGCAGCGCAAATAAAGGTGTGGCACAAATGCTTCAAAGTTGGTCCAGAATCTGTTGCAAGTGATCCATGTTCTGGAAGGCCTACAACCAGCAGAACACCTGAGAATATTGAATGTGGAGGGGCTGCAGTCAACAAAGACCAGTGACCCAGGCGACTAAGCCCCCTTACAGCCCAGATTTGGCACCCTGAACTTCGGGATTTTAGCAAAACTAATCACCTTTGAAAGGGAAGAGATTCAGGAAAATACGATGGGGCAATTATGACGATTCCAAGAAAGGATTTTGCAGTGTTTTGAACAGTAGAAGAGATGCTGGGAGAACTGTGTGAGGTCCCAAGGTGCCTACTTTGAAGGGGACAGAGGCATCATTGTCCTATTACAGTGTTTCTTATTTTATATTTTCAATAAATGTATCTTTTCCATAGCATATGGCTGGATACTTTCTGGACAGACCTCAATATGTGTTTTTTTTATTTTAATTTTAATTGTTCAAGTACAGTTTTCTGTCTTTCACTCCCAGCCCAGCCCACTCACCCATTCCTCCCCATCTCCCTCCATTTCCAGACCCCCTAGTTTTTGTCCATGTGTCCTTTATAATCAATATGTATTGATATATGAGATGCAGTGTTTACAAGTAGACTTATTTCTTTAAAATATAAACACACACTATGGCATAATATGATTCCCTGAAAGTTTTTCGAAAAAAGTGTTCTACAATTAAATTGTGCTGTTTTAATTTTTAGTAATATTCAGTAGAGATGATACAGGTATTATATTTTGCAATTTTGGAAAGCTGATCTCATGTGGCCAGACTGTTTTTCCTCTTTACTAATTGCTGAGGAAGAAAAGCTTTAAAAAAAATTTTATTTATTTATTTTTTTAGAGAGGGAAGAGAGGGAGAAAGAGAGAGAAACATCAGTGTGTGGTTGCTGAGGGTTATGGTCTGCAACCCAGGCATGTACCCTGGCTGGGAATCGAACCTGCACACTTTGGATTGCAGCTCATGCTCAGTCCACTGAGCTACGCCAGCCAGGGCTGAAAAATATTTTTTTTGACATTCCTTTGTGTTCTTCTCCTTAAATGTAGCTATGATGATTCTAAAATCACCTGTTGTATTGTTATAAAGGAAACCTAGCACACTGAGTTAGCATATCATTATATTTAGTCTTATGGGGAGCATACACATTTAGATGACCAATCTGATTTTAGTGATTCAATTCTAAAATCTAAGCCATTTCTTTATAATTTAAAAAATTTTTTAAATCCTCACCTGAGGATATATTTATTGGTTTTATAGAGAGAGAGGAAGGGAGAGAGAAACAATGATGTGAGAGAGAGATACTAATTGGTTGCCTCCTGCATGTGCCCTGATGGGATCAAGCCCACAGCCTTTTGGTGTATGAGATGATACTCCAACCAAATGAGCCACCTGACCAGGGCTATTTTCAATTTATTTTATAATGCTAAATGAAGGACTTTGGAACTGTTAATTTCATTTAGAAATTGTCTGGAATATATATCTTCCAGGCTAGTCAATCAGATCACAGGTAATCATTTTTACATTTTTGAAAAATGGTGTTATTTTAGAATTCTAGGCATATCTACATTTTCCTCTGAAAAGTCTTAACGCTGCCTAAATTAAAAATTTGGATTGAGTGGTTTAAAAATAATCTAAAAATGTTTTAGCACCTGGTTTTTCTTAGTACTTCTCAATTCATTCACAAAATTTACTTTCGGTTCCCAGTGAAAATTTACTTAGAAAAGTCTAAAATAAAGGTGAAATAATTTATTATATATATGTGACAACCATATTTTCTGTCCTAGACTGAACACTAAATTCATAAAATTCAAAATACATGATTACTATGTAATTGACTAAGCATAGGACAAGCAAACTTGGCCAGGACGTTTTGAGAGTGAAAGTGGGCACTGCTGACAATTGCACCAGGGCAATGGACATAAAGCAGGATTCTTCCTAGCAAATCAGGCATATGGTTGTCCTAATTATAACACTAATTTTAAATGATTAATGTAGGGTAACTGATTGTAACTATCTTATATGTTGGGACTTTAATGCATACATTTTTATTATAATTAGTACAGTTATTATTAAAAAGTACTCATTTTCAGTTTGCTCTAATCATGGAATCAAGGGTGGGGGTTGTAAGTGATGAATATCAGTGTTACCGGGCATCATATACAGTAGGATCTCATAAAGAACTTTAAAAAACTGTAGGACCCTGAATATAGACAAAGCCCAGTACAGTTCTGTTTCCAATTGTTCTGGTTACTATTGCTAAAAACATGCTTACTTTTTAGTTACAAGCATAACATACATTTAAATCTTAGTCTCCTTGGGTTGCAATAGTAAAAGAACAGAATTAAAACAACTTTCTCACAGTATTAGAGGCTAGAAGTCTGAAAGCAGCGTGCCTACCAACATGGTGTAGTTGTGGTGAGAGCTCTCTTCCTCAGGCAGCTGCCTTCTCATTGGGTGCTCAAAAGGCCTTTTGTTGGTGAATGCTCATGGAAAGAGATTTTTCTCTCATCATCATCTTACAAGGTCACCAGTCCTATCAGTTTAGGACTCCACCATATGATCTTATTCAACACAACCTCCTAATTATCCTTTTTTGAAGTTGTATTTTCCCTGAGAGTATTATGAGTTTTAAGATTGAATTTTGGGTTATGTAATGTAAAACATATTTATATAATGCCTTAGGATTTTGAAATATTTTTACATTATTTAATTTGATTCTTCAAGCAACTCTGTCAGGCAGATGGGATAGATTGACTTGTCTGCTTTTGTTTTTTTCATGTATTCATCCATCTAATGCCTGAAATACACATTTAACAACTATTTATTAGATGAATAAGGATTTCAAATATGATTTAGAATAAATTTTGTTTTTCAAATGTTCAGGTAGGGATACTATTTGGTCATGCATAGGATGGTGTTTCTGAGCACTTTTTATTATAAAATAAATATATAGTATATAACTTAATAGTGGTCGTTTAGAATTGTGATAAAATAGATATATTTTAAGATTAGCCATTTTAACCATTTTTAAATGTTCAGTTCAGTGTCATTAATTACATACACAATGTTGTATAACCATCACCACACATTTGTGGACTTCATTACCTCAAACAGAAACTCTGTACCCATTAAGTAATAATTCCACATTCTTCCTCCAATCTAATCTATTTTCTGTTTCTATGAGTTTGCCTATTGTATATATTTCATATAAGTGTAATCATACAATTTTTTTTTTTTGTTTCTGGCTTATTTCATTTAGCATAATGTTTTCAAGATTCATCCATGTTGTAGCATGTTTAAGAATTTTGATCCTTTCTATGGCTGAGTAAATAATTCACTAGATGTGTAGTCTATACTTTGTTTATCCATTCATCTGTTGATGAACATTTGGATTTTTCTAGTAGTATTTTAATGGTTTATAAATTTATATGAGTAGCACTTTTTTTCTGAACCTCTTATTGATTTTTATTGTTTATCAAGTTTGGGACACTTAACTGATCTTTGCAATATTTTCAATCTCTTCCTACTAGTTTAAATTTTAACCCCAATAGACTTATAGACTTATTTTATTTCTTTGGTCAACTATTTTTATTTTCTAATTACTCTTTTATTTTTCTTGTTAATACTGTTTTTACTAAATGTTTATAGCTATTTACCAATGGTAAATTATAGTAGAAAGGAGTAGAAAGGACATAGGACCAGAGTCAGAAGACCTGTATTCTGATTTCAGCTGAGACATTAATAAGCCATGTCATTTGGCACCTTTATATTTTCATGCCTTTACCTTATTTATAAAACAGATAGGACTAAATGACTGTCACTACATTTTTGCAGTTGCTGCTTTTGTAGAGGTACTCACTTTTAAATGAACAATAGTGGAAATAGAGAAAAGAGTGACATTTACACATTTTTATTTTTAAAATCAGTACTAGGGTTTCCATTCCAATACATTACATTTTGAGACATAATGTTGAAATGTTCTATTGCTTAAGAAAAATTAGTTACAGAAGAGAGGCTGGCTGTTCATAATATATATTTTTAGTTAACATCAATGCCTAAATTTACTGTTACTGTTAAAATTTACAGAACATTTTGCTCCCTCAGAACTGATTTGGCATAAAATATGTTGACAAAATTTCATGTGTTCCTGACCGCAATATATTCCTTTGTCTGTTTTTAGATTTAGTTCATTGACATAGGCCTTTTTGTCCCTCAACTATCCTTGTGACTCTCATGTTTAGTATGATGTGTTTTTAAACACTCCATTACTGATAGTGATTTTATGTGTAGCTTATTTTTGATAATATAAAAGTTAGGTTCAGAAAGGGCTGAGAACTTGTGAAAATTATGTTCTAACTATTTTCAAAATTAGAAAAATCAGCCCCTGGCTGGTGTGGCTCAGTGGACTGTGTGCTGGCCTGGGAACCAAAGGGTCACCAGTTTGATTCCCCTGTCAGGGCACATGCCTGGATTGCAGGCAGATTCCCAGTAGGAGTGTGGTGGGGAGCACCCACTCATTGATATTTCTCTCCTCCCTTCCTCCTTTCCCCTCACTCTAAAATAAGTAAATAAAATCTTTTAAAAAATTAAAAAGTCAACACAAGATAAAAGGTAAAAGCAAAGTGGCAAAGTAGAGATTTGTATTAGAAATCATATAAACCAAGGCAAAG